>NW_026877306.1:0-22203 GCF_032173495.1 Musca vetustissima | reverse complement strand
AATTTTTCGAACAAACATCCCTTCAGGTGTGATGCATATTTCTCACTCGGTGGTACGAAATTGTTTTTTTGAAAAGTATCACAGAAAGTATAATTTTTGGAAAAAAAGTGGCACAAAACTTTTGAAAAGGTGGCATAAAAAGTGGCACACTATTTTGCTACATATTAACATGGAATCTGATGAAATTATATATGGACTGTACTTACAAATTTTAAAATCGGTCAAAAGCTAAGACTTATGTTCAAATATTTCAATATTTTCGACGATTTGTTACATTCAAGCCTAATGCGGCGCTGTGGTGAGGTTCCATGCTAGCTCAGTTTGGGAACATTTGTTTGTGATATGATCCAGTTTTTCAATTTGTGTATTCCCTAGGGTTGATGGTGGCAAGGGTTGAGAATTCTCCATGACAAACAAATGTTCCCAAAATGAGCTATCATGGAACCCCACCATAGCACCGCATTAGGCTTGAATGTAATAGATTTTAACAAATCCCAAGCCTGTATCCAATGAAAAGTCATTGTTGATTCTATTCGATGCCCAATGGACGCCTCAATTGGGAAAAAGACGGGTCTTAGGCGCACCATCTTGTATACGGGAGCTATACCTATATCTTAACCGATTCTCAACAATTTGGATAGGCAAAACAAATGAGACGTACTAAAATGCATCCTATTCGGATAATTAATGCTACCTTCATTTGGGTTACAAAAATACATTCCGTATTACATCAAATGCACAATTACAATTCCCTGTACCACAAGATGTAAAAATTCTAATAGAGAATTTCAATAAAACCAATTGAAAAATGGTGCACATGAATATTTCCTTAGTCTGCTTTTCCACAGGCAGATTTTTATTTGGCAATTTTTTTGTTTTCTCTTTTGAAATTTTCGGTTGCTTTTCCATTAGCAAATTTGCGAATCAAAATACAAAAGAAAGAAAATAAAAGTCAAGAGTGTTTGCATTTTAAAGATTTTTTAATATTTTATTTATTTTTTATATTTTATTATATAAATTGCAAAAATTAAAAATTAAATTTCACTTGCACAAATTAAAGCAAAAGGGTTTGTAAGTCTGCTTTTCCACAGGCAAATTTTTATTTGGGAAATACTGAGTTTGTAGGCGAGAGGGGTGCGAGGAAGAAAAACAAAAATTTGCCTGTTCAGAATTTGCCGTACACGCAAATTCTGCTTTGCTCTGTTCGTTGAAAACAATTTTGTTGACATTTCCTTTTGAACCTATTCGCTTTACTGACACACAGCCGGCTTTTGTTTACAAACCTGTTGCTTTAATTTGTGCAAGTGAAATTTAATTTTTAATTTTGCAATTTATATAATGAAATATATAAAAAATAAATAAAATATTAAAAAATCTTTAAAATGCAAACACTTTTGACGTTTTTTTTCTTTCTTTTGTATTTTGCTAATGGAAAAGCAAGCGAAAATTTCAAAAGAGAAAACAAAAAATTTGCCAAATAAAAATCTGCCTGTGGAAAAACGGACTAAACAAAAGCCGACTGTGTGTCAGTAAAACGAATAGGTTAAAAAGGAAATGTCAACAAAATTGTTTTCAGTAAACAGAGCAAAGCAGAATTTGCGTGTACCGCAAATTCTGAACAGGCAACGTTTTCTTTTTCTTCCTCGCACCCCTCTCGCCAACAAACTCAGTATTTGCCAAATAAAAATTTGCCTGTGGAAAAACAGACTAAATGTTCATAAAATAAACAAAAAAGGTATAAATCGACTCATTCAGGAATTTATAGGACATTCCAATAATCGAACTATAGATCTCTAACGAAAAAATACAAAACAAATAAATGAGACAATCGTCGTAATTAACTTTTGCCTTGTGATTAAAAAATTTCGACGTATTCTACAATGGGTGGCTTATGTTCATCATGTTTTGGCAGCTCCTCCGAGGAGTCCAATTTAATGCCATCGCCAGTAAGTAAAACTTCGCAATAATAACACAAATGTTTGCTAAATTTGCAATTGTAGGAAACCAGGCGAAAGCAACAATTGGAAGCAGCGGAAAGACGTCGTATGGAAAATGAAACAAGAGGAATAAAAGATCCGGAACGGGTCAAGCGACAACAAATGCGTAGCGAGGAAATGCAGAGACGTGAGGAAGAAGCAGCACGTGCCGGTGGTGGACAACCTGCATTGAGGGTTTGTGTTTAATAAATTCTAGGTCGATCTCATAATTTAATATTAATCAAATTTACTTCTACAGTGGCAGCAGGATTAAATCAGATTTGAAGAATACTAAAATCGAAAGTCTGACAAAAAAAAAGAAAACAAAACATTCGTAGTGAATGTGGGCATTTAATTTCATTGTTTACATACAACAAACCCCTCACTACAAGATTCGGGAATATTAATAACGTTCGGAAGCCAATATTTTTCTTTTGGGTAGGTGTAAAATGGATCGGGGATCAATGACCTTCAATATTATTTATGGAAAACAAAGGAATATTTAACAAAACCAAAAATCATATACCCTACATGTCGAAAAAAACATACATATACACTACTATTTATATATCTGAAGCCATACAAGTGATTATCTTTATTACACCAATTTTGTTTTTGTTATTTTTTATTGTTGCACATACCTACATATTTCGTTAAATTAAGCTTTTCACCAAAAACTATTTATATATACATTTATATATGAAAATAAATTTGTATTTTTCAATGTTATTAAATGAATGAAAACTGTATTGCTTACCATATTGATTTTATTTGTTTAACTTGGAGTAGAATTAAATTAGAACACTGTATTCAGTCTTCTGGACAATGTTTAACCCTTAACTGGCAAATGCTATACCAGGGGTCAAGAATCTACTTGATTTTACTATTTTTGTCGATACAGTAAAGGAAAATTTGTTATCGTAGTAAAATTTGTAGAATAGATCAAAAAGAAAAATATCATTATTCTATAACATATTTTTGTTATAATCGATTGCTGATGCGACAACTTATTAAATCTACCTCGGGTATTTGGATCTGGATTCGATTACAACAAAATACTGCTAGTATTTCTATTCCTTGGTCTGTTCCCTTACTGCAAGAATCTACTCGAGTTTACTATTTTCTTCGATATCATAAAGGAATATTCATGATCGTAGTAAAAACTAGTAGATTCTTGCAGTACGGGAACAGACCACCTGATTTGTAGAGTACGTTTACATTTAACCGGATTTCGTTAACCCAGTGGGTTTCAATTGCCAATTCCTTTGCATATATCGACGCCTCCGAAGAATAGTATGCTAAGTCTGAAAATTAAGTTTTTCAGTAGAAGCTCTCAAAGTATGGAAGTTTCTTATATCTTACGTGCCATGCTAAGTAAATTTTTGTTATATCTCTGGTTTGGATTGGCCGATGATTACCAAAATTTTAGAGAATTTAAATTATGGAGTTGAAAATTTGGTTGGAACGCTTTTAAATTAGTTAGGTTAGCTCTCCTAATCAATTTTGTTTTGATTCCGAAGTTTGTTTTGATTCTGGTTTGTCAATTGCGTTTCAAGCCCGATTTCGTCTAATTTCGCAACGCCGTCGAAATAAGAACTAATTTAAAGCGCCGGCGATTTTAAAATTTCCGGCATTGAAACCAGAATTCTTCGTATTTCACTCCCGTATTCTTTGTTTGTTTTATTTTTTTTCTTATTTCTATTTTTGTTTTAAATAATTTAAATAATGATAAAATTTGTCGTACTAATTAATTTACTACAATTAATATGGTTAATTGATTGTAAAATTTACAAGAAAGGGCCATTGTTGGACAACAGCGTAGAAGAGAAATGGAATGGATTGTGGTTCCCCAAGCCACCAAATTATCATTATGACGTAGTATCGGAAAAAGACAATGTGGCAGATATAGATTCGTGGCAGGGAACATGGTTTCCACACGCTCCCGGAATTTCGGACAATAAATTCAATACGAAGGAAAGTAATGAACACACTTGTGATAATGGAAAGGTGAGTGGAACTGTGAACAAATTAGACAATAAGTTGTATTTAATTTCCCTTTGTTCTTTTATAGGATAACATAAACATTGACTTTGATCCCGAGGATAAGCGACACTCGTATAACTACTTGTGTTTGGGGAATCGTACCGTATTTGAACCAAATTTTAACACTACTACCATTTTGATAGAGCATTTTGTGCCTGCGGCCTATCAACCAGCTGCCAAGTGCTTAAATGAAACTATTTCTTATGGGGATTCATTGCCAACATTGTAAGATTGATTTGATTTCAAGTCCAAGTAAAAAGTTAAATTATTTATTTGATCTAATTTGATTTTTAGCGGTCCATATCGTCCTTTGGCACCTAAATTTGGCAATTACAAATACTTACCACCACAGCGTTGGCTAAGAAGTTTGTCCGATGGCGGTATTGTTATGTTATATCATCCATGTGCCTTTTCTGGTCAAATTAAACAGTTGCAAAATATTTTACAAGGTTGTCTATATCGACATATTATTACCCCTTCACAATTATTAACACCACAAAGACCCCTGGCCTTATTGGCATGGGGCAAGTGCCTTCAGATGTCGGTTGTTGACGATAATACAGTGGTGAATTTTATCAAAGAAAATGCCAAATTAGGTTTAAGAGGCCAGCAAACAAAATTAAATTTATCATCTCAACTGTACGACGCAGGACTACTAACAGAGTCTCACTTAGTTACAGACGAACAGGATTCTGAAATATGTGGATACAAAGATATGTGATCATGTTGTTATATTGTATGATTTTTATAAGTAATATATTTATCGATTGTTATTAGAAAATATTTATATAATTAAAATAAATGTATAGTTTTATAAACAAACCCAACATTCATGAGTTTCCCTTCGTAATAACCCAGCTAACAATTTTGACCAAGGTATGAATGGAAATTATATTGTGATTTTTTCAGAATTTGGATTCAAACATACCAAAATAAAACGTCCGTAAGTATTCACAGTTCTTTCCGATTTTGGATAAAGCTCGGATAAAACCCCATAGTTTTCCGAATTTTAGATCAAAGGAACTTTTGAAATTTTCAAATGTTCTTTTTTATTTTTTCCCGAACTTGTCCAGAAAACGGAAAATTCCTTCACTTCATTTTTTCCGACAAAACATTCCGAATTTGTGGACACTTTCCCACAATTTTGTTCCAATTTCAGAAAATTTGTTCCAAATTCAGAAAATAAATTCAACAAACAAATTGTTTGCTGGGATATTTTTAAGTTTATAAATCAGCTTCACGATCGATGTTCAAATTGCTTTATTATCAAAATAGCAAAAACAGAGTTTCGTTCCGAAAATAATTGGAACAAATTACTAGCTGGGATATTTTTAAAATTATATAATTCGGCTTCATGATCGAAGTTCAAATTGCTTCAATATCACAATAGCTTTCGATAAATCTTCATCATTTTATATCACACTGCTTGTTCTGGTTGAGTCCGCAACAAGACTGCCACACTTTTCCAGCCATCGGGAACACTTACGACAAATTTAGTTAGGTACTGTACTACTAGTACCACATGCTTTAATATCACAATAGAGATGATATTGTTGGATAAAATAATTCGCGTACTTCTTCAGATCTGTCACCTTAAGGTACGTTTAGATTTACGAAATCCACTCGATCTCAAATGTCAATTCCATAGTGTATACGTCAAATATAATCCACTGGATTAACGTGACGTATACGCAATGGAATTGAAGTTTGGGATCGAGTGGATTTAGTAGTCTAAGTGTGGTTTAGTGCCGGTAAATGACACGGAATTCTGACTATCCTTGCTTACAGGGTTTGCGAGCGACTACAGAAGTTTTTACCCATTTCCGCTTATGAGTTGATATTAGGTGTGTCTGGTTACCCTAAAGTTTGTAACAATTGTTACAAATTGTTACTGGAAGTCGTCTGTTAACCCAAAAGTTCTGCAAAAGAGAGCGGTTGGAGAGAGAAATTTTGACAGTTCTTTCAGTGAGAGTTTGCAAATTCTTGCTGGAAAAATTTCTTCTTGCAATCTCTTGCAACTCTTCTTCTTCTCATACATCGACATTCAATCAGATGTTTTCTATTGTTTGTTTATTTATTTTTGTGCTTTCAATTTGAAAATAATTTTTTTTGGAATTAGCAAGACTAATTGTTTTTGGAGAAAAACTTTACAAAACGAGAAAAACGTAAGTATTAATATGTAATAGGAAAATAAAAGACTATTTCCAGCATTTTTAGAAAAATGACGGAAGAAGATCAGTGTGTCTCTGTAGCCAGTGGTAGTAAATTGCTCATTTTTCATTGCTCATTGCTCATTTTTTTATTTTATTTCCTTTTTATTTCAAAAACTTGTTAAACTGGTTGTGTTTTCTTTCTTTTAATTCTTTATAATGGCGGACAAATTGGTTTGTTTTGACAAATCAGCTGATTAGTTGCAAGCTTCTGCAGGGATGCCGTCTGTTTACTTTTCGCATTTTTCTTGCAAAAGAGAATAAAACTACCTTACTCTCTCAGAAAGAAGTTACTGGACAATTCCTGCAGGGAAAGTAACCAGACACACCTATTGATATGTCCCCTGGTCGGTACCCCTTTCAGCGCCAAGCGCTTTGAACGGAATATTATCATTAATCAGGGGCATGAATGTTCAGATTATTGTCTTAAAATTATGTTCCTTTATACAATATAATGGGACAAACAAGTGCGCTCTTCGAGAACCTGCAAAAATCTTTTATTAATTTTTGAAACTCCTATATTTTCCTTTATATTTTTGAATAAATAAATTTAAATCATAAATTTAAATTTCATATCGTAACGTTCCCTTTCGACGCCGCCATTGTATTCATTGTGTCAATAGACACCAAATATATTCGGCTTCTTTTGTTGACTACTCGTTTGTAGAAATCGATAGCAATTATCAAATAACCACCGCATAGTTTCAACAACAATACAATTTGTATCTCTCCATTGCTCTCACCAGACATCCATACGAGCGCTGCTGTTGTATTAATTTACTTTTTTGATTTTTACGGTATCATAAACAAATCTATCTCTTATTGGGTTAGTTTATTTCGGACTTAACGTATCGATCAGTTCTTTTCAGTTCCCGTGTTCGTGTCAATTGTTGCTTGTGCCGTGGTGTTTGTGTGTGTGCATCAGCGAGTGAGTGTTTTGCGGAACCCCACATACAAAAACTCTTTCTGGAAGCAAAAATTATTGTCTTGTATACCCCTTCTGTCACCGCTGGCTGCGTTCGTTCGTTTGTCAGTTCGTTCCATCACTCATTTGTTGTTGTTTTGTTGTTAATTGACAAAGGCAGGCGAGAAAAACAAACACACATAGCCGCCGCATAGTATTTTTTACAAATCAATCGACCGACTGCTGCCGCTGCTGCAACACTTTAACGACGACGACGGCGAAAGGAGAAAAACAGCAATAACACAAAACTATAAGACAACACAACGAATAAAACGAAACAACATTCAATAGACATCACGTGAGCATTACGTGAGCGAGAAAAAGCACAAACGGATTTGAGTGCAATTTTGTATCTTCCTTTCACTGTTCTTGACATTTTCAAACTAATTTACAACACACTCGCTTACGGTGTGTAGTAAAATTGGCGAAAGGAAAATAAAGTTACAGAAGTAACAGCAACTAACACGATTGAGCTGGGAGAACAGCTGTTTTTCTTGTTGGTGTAGTGTGTCACACAAACGTCACGTCAATTAGTAATTTAAAACAAACGAAGGTCGCAAAACCCCCAACTCAACAAGAAGGATGAATAACCTATCAGATACTCCTGTTCCCGATCCCGGCTCCAATGCTGAAAAAAAGGAATCGAAACAATCAAGTGCTTTAAAGAAAACTAGCCGATATCGTAGTCGTTCATTGTCGGCTTCATCCACCGATTCATTTTCATCTGCCTCATATACAGGCAGCTCGGATGACGGAGATGATGTACCACCACGAGAAAAGGTCCAAAAGAACTCCAAAGGCAGCTCTGATTTTTGTGTTCGCAACATCAATCAGAACGCCTTTGGTCGGCGTGAAATTGAAATCGCGGAACAGGAAATGCCTGGCATTATGGCTTTGCGCAAGAGGGCAGCCGATGATAAACCACTGAAGGATGCCAAAATTGTTGGTTGCACGCACATTAATGCCCAGACAGCGGTGTTGATAGAAACTCTCATTGATTTGGGTGCATCAGTGCGTTGGGCAGCATGCAATATCTATTCCACACAGGTATGTTCTCATATAAAAAGGTAGTATTGAAATGTGTATCAAATGTATGGAGTGTGGCCAAATAGCACTTCCATATGTTGCATTGCATTTTTGAATACTGTTGTTGCATTATTTTATAAAAGTTTCAGTAGTTTTTTTATAATTAAAATAATAGTTATTTATTCGAGAATACTATTTGTAGTCGAAGATATACTGTCGGTCTATTATCTAAAAAAACGTTTGATCTATGCAGTTGTATGTTATTAGAAAGCCTAGTAGTAGTAGGTATTTAATCAGGAGAAATTCATACTTTCCAGAATGTGTATGTTTTCAAATATCCCCGAAAATCGGATAATTTGTAAAGACATTTAAATTAAAAGTGACCAATTTAGGACTTATCTAAAGGATATATTTATAAATCCGCTTTCAAATTACAGCTTTTTAGAAGAATATTTTAATTGATAAGAAAACATCATTTTGATTCTCCGAACAAATTATTCGTTATTTAAATGAAAGTTTTCAAAATTTAATTCAGTATTCGATGATTGTTATCAAAATGAATATTTTAATATTCGACTCAATTTTTCCATTTAGATACAAAAATAAAGCAATTGGCCTGTGATGGTTTTATAGCTGTAATATGTATCTACGAATACGTGGGCTACTACTTTACTAGTGGGCTACTGAATTTCTAGTAAAATTTGAATATTTATAATCAAAAATGTACAAAGAATTTTTTCTAGTTCGATTTACCGCTTTAACCAATCACCGTAGCAACTTTTCAAAACATTTGAGGGATTGAAAGGAAAGGAATTAGAAGCCAAGTCAGAGAGGAACGACGTATAACCCATCAATTCCACGATTTTGGTCGATTAAAAATGCGCTGGTTTGAGACAATGTGTAAGAGCCTGATGTCAATAATCACCTACTCTTGTTCTTTTTTCGAATTCCTCTGAATACTACAGATAAAAATTCCAGAATTGACCTCCCACGTTACCCAAGCGAAACAGTCACTATATCGCTCATTTGCTGCAAGACAGGCATAACTCAAAAAAGCGATTTTGCCGAAAATTCGTTTGAAGTTGTCAATTTACTCACACTTTATATGGGACAGAGGAACTTCTACAGCTTCTCAATTAGAGTGTGTAAGGGATATTCGTATGGGTTCTATTATAGCGAACAATCGTGCATCATTAACTTGAAAATCACATTTTTTGACTTATGTCTGTCTTGCAGCAAATGAGCGACATGACAAGTTTTACCGACAAATCAAGCGATCATTTGCTACGATATGATTCTTCCACAAACATTCGATTGCAATTTTGTTTCAAAATATCTTTGCCTCAATCAACACAATACTTTTTTAGCGATTGTCAAATTGTGCGGGATCTAACAAGAACAACCCTTATCTATAGTCAGATATTCATGCAATATCCAATGTTCGTGGAAAAAACCCCAAAAATGCATCTATATTAGGGCATGTCTCCTGACGATCTTTATCAGTTCACGCACGGCATCAACAAATTTTAGTATAACGACCGTTTTAGGCGACCTTCCTCTTTGAGCGAGCATCTAATTCATTAAAACAAATTTTTAATGCTACACCCTCCAACTCGTCGCCATACAAATATATAAGTTCATCGATACATTCTTGTAATTATAGTTTAAGTCGAATGTTGTGGAAAATTCTCGTTGGATAATTCCATTATTTTATGAAATTTGTTTGCTGATTGAGTCATTGTAAACACAAAACATGTTCATTCATTTCCACTTAAAATTCCAGGTGGCCCAAGGCAAATTTATTTTTCCAGGCAGTAAAATAATACATGATCAACATTTTCCTCCAAAATTTTGGTTTTGATATTTCATAAGAGGATGCCATGTCAGTAGAATATCCTGAAAATCCTCAATTTTGGTATTCTTTATTAGGCGATGTCACACAATGAATGTCCTAGTAAATAAAAATCAACGGCATAATTCAGTGCCCCGCCAAGAACATTTTTTTAGTTAGATCGCACCACCTTCTCGATGCCTCCAGATTATTTTCTTCTTACTTCTCAATACAAATTTAAGTAGAAATTTTGCATTCACAATCATATTCCCAAAAACCCAATAATTATCATAAATAACGAAAGTAAAAAAACACACACAAATTTCCCATCATCCACAACAACGACTGTTAAATGGGGAAAATGTACGTGTCTTCTTGCGACACTATTAAATGTGATGTCATTACTGTCACATTATTTTTATTATTACAATTATGGAAACTTCTACGTTTACAATAATGCCAAATAATTAGAACATTCAATTGCTGCAAACAGAAAAAAGTATATTTTTGCTGTAGAGTCATAAGACTTTCCTAAAGCTTGATTGGTTTGTTGTCGGATACTCTAACATATCATTAAGTAAATGTTTACCTATTTATACATATGTTTCTATAGAATGTGTATTTTTTATCTAATATCTATTTAACTTCATTGGCAAGTGCAAGAAAGAAAAATAAATTGTTAGCTAATGCTATATATTTATAAATTTATATTAAACACAGCCAAATTGTTTAGTTATTGATAAAAAACACCAACCTAGTTTTACGTTAATAATGTGTAAATAATGACTTTGCATATACATATATATTTCAGAATTCATGTTTGCAGTTTGTATTATAAAATATACCTTTATTATTTGTGCCCATTATTGAATTTAAGGGGAGCTGTCCGCAGGGAGAGTTTCCGCATCTTTCTATATTATTTGATACAGCAATCAAAAATGTTTCAGGCCGAAGATTTTTTATAATGAAAATTCAGTAATATCCAAAAATTGTTATTCAATGACAAATATTTATACAACGACGAAGCTATCGAATTTCCATCTTCTTTAATTTAACTAAGTAGTTACTAAAGACGATAGAAATTGGATAACAATTCATTTGTTATTGTAAAATTACGAAGTATCATCCTTTTACAAAAAAGAAGTGTCGAAGTAGATAATTATTTGGAGATGGAGTCAGAAACTCACTTCCAAATGCTTGCAGGGAATTTTTTGACAGGTGTTTTTTTACATGTGTTAATGATTAGACAATGTCATTCATATATGCAAAATAAAGTCTCAATTTACTTCTGTGTATTGTCATCTGCACATACTGCCTCTTATCTAAGCAAGTTTAGCTTTTTTCAATTTTATTAATTAGATTACGTACTTTGTAGTTAAACTTATTTATCACGTGTCAATTAAATGCTTCGATTAAGTGCCATAAAAGGAACTACATTTAAAGACTATACACAGATATTCTTATATTTAAGAATATCTTAAAGAAGACCATTAGAATTTTTTATCTGTAAAATATATAAACACAAATTATTTTATATTTAGAAGACCAAGGGGGCTAACCAATCTATGGAAGACTAGAAGAGAGTACTTATCTAAAAGGACTCGATTTTCCTATAAAAATGTTCTTTATGCCCTAATTGTTAAGGTCCTAGCTGCTTTCTGCAACGTAATTGGAGTTATAAACTCTTTAAACTTTTTATACTTAGAATGCAATGAGAAACAAGAACTTAGCAATTTTATACTTTAGGCATGACTAAACGATTGAACATTAAAATATCTACAGGATATATCTAGAAATTTACCACTTAGAAAGTCTAAGCGTAGAATTTTTACTTTATTGATGTATGTATGAAGTATGTTCTCCAAAAATTATATCGCCACTATTCGCCCAATATCGGCTTCTTAACTCATTTAGTTCTATCACCGATGACCTAGAGTACAATGAGAAATATAAACTAAGCGTGCCTCATATTTTAGGCATGCTTAAACGTCCATTTTCAGGAAATTTAATGGATAATGTCTCGGAGTGCATGTCCTCTTACCTGTAAACATTTCATATATGGATTGGTAGTAAAAAAATCAGATAATACATTTAAAGCTAAGAGAGGGCAATGACTCGAGCATCTACTCATCTTTATTTCAATTTCAATTTATTTCATAAACGAGAATCTAGCCCAAAGGGCCAAAAGCGATTCAAAAAACAACAAAAAATAAACTACTCCAAAAGCTTAAAACTAACAGTGTATTAGCATAATAATATCTTAACGACTATTCGGTTGGGAGGGTTCAGAACCATTGTACTTCAAAAACATTTTTTATTATTATTATTCCATTATTTGATGTAGCGACCTATCACATAGGCAAAGGACTTCAATATTATATCTACTCTCAACCACTAATTTCAATTTACAGGTTTAAAAATCTTATTATATCACAATTATCAATATACAAAATTTTATTTATTATAGTTATATTTATTTAAATGTTGAAGTCAGTTATGCAATAAAAACACAAATAAGCAAAACCCATGAATTTAAGATGAAATGAGGTTGAAGTAATCGTATAAATGAGTTCGATAACATTTTAAGGAAGAGTTAAATGTTTTAAGAGAAGGCGGTAAGGTGTTAAAAATTTTAGAAATTCGTACAAAAATTGCTTTTTCCAATGAAGTAAGAACTAGAATAATATAGTGCTTACAGAAATCTATTCATGGATTATTTATTTTATGTTATTATCATAATATGCGAATTTTTATTAGTATCTTCTGGAAGTCAGGACCCATAATTTTCAGTATTTTACAAAAGTTCGACATCGGTTTTAAAAGGTTTAAATTTACTGCTAGTATGTGGAAAATGGAATCTGAATACATGATCGCCAAAAATCTCAAGGCTGTCATCTCACTATCTAGAATTTACTGGGAATACTGAATTTCCATTGGATGTTATATAGATTCACCATCTGAATTAATTGAAGTACAGATTGAATACAAATGAATTGCTCTACTCTTTTGACTATTTCCGACAGTAGTGTATCTAATTATTATACAAAATCAATTTTCTTTCTACAAATTACATTCAAATTGACATAAACATATATGGGATACTTCCAAAGATTTTTTTTTTGGTGTGACAATCAAATTCTACAGATGATGCCCACAGGCAACAAAATGTTTTAGAGCTTATATTTAATATGTAGCTAGTAGATATATATTCTTTGGATTTCATACGTCAAGGCCTGATTATGGACAACGCATATGAAAAGAAAAACCTTTAAAATTCCAATTTTTGGTAAAGTTATGAGCTTTCCAATATAGAGAAGAGTGCAAAAATGTGTACAGTACGTACTAATTTGTGTATACAATCCAAAATATTTAAATCGCTTCGTATTCGAATTGTACGAATTCTGTCATCAGAATTATTTTTGATTCTTGTAAAAAATAATATAGAGAATAATTTAAAATGATTTTTCCGTCGACTTAGCATTTAGTTTTCTTTATATTGGACTTTTATTTTTAAGAAAGAATGTACTGAATCTCCCGAATGCAAGGATACAGAAAATTATTCTATGATTACGGAAAAAATCGGGGCACAAAGGGTTTAACAACGATATCAGAATGAATACCTCTATTCTTCTATATAATTTTATTTATATAAGAACAATAGTGACAGAAAACATTTTTTGAGTTATTCGCTGTGGCCAGATGCATTATAGTCCTAATTGGAATATTTACCGTTTTGGATTCCCTTGAAATTGAAATCCATTGAGAAAGCATTGTATTACATTAGTTCTTGTGATCAGTACTGTCTAATATTTTGCGACATCTAAAATATGCGGCAGTTCATTTCTTTCTATATTCTATTATCGCCATATAGAAAGATTGGACTTTCAATAATTTTCTTCTCAACTAAGCTTCCTGTATTTTTTAAACATCTGTGCGTTGTTTAAAGTTTTTTATTATTCTTTATTGTTGTTTTATTCTTTTCGCTATTAATGGACCTTCCCCCCGCACACAAACACCCATCAATAAATCAGTCAAATATTAAGATAAATAATTAACATACAGAGCAATTGTTGAAAATATATGTACGCTAACAATTCAATAAAATTACGGAAAACAAATGGAGATAAAGCAATAAATTGAAGTGTTAATTGAAGTTCTTTTTTTCAACTCAAACTCATCATTGTTCAACTGAAAAGCGCACTATTTATAAGGGCTCTAATTAATTTACAATCATTGAATGAAAAAGTGTAAATTTTGGTTTTTTATTAATAAATAAAAAATGTAATCAGTAGGAAAACATTTTTATAAAAAGTTTTATAGACAATTTAGGTGTGACAGGGCGTTTGTTTGCGTGCGTATGTGTGTTCTTTAATAAATATAGCAGTCATACATTTTGAAATACCCACCAGCAACAGCAAATAATGACAACTAAAATATTTATCAATTTATTTTGGTATTATGTGTGAGAAGGAATCCCATTATTTATAACGATATCGCTTGCATAGGATCTTCACCATGAAATATGTTTATTTAGTTTTTTTGTAGGGAAAGCCAAATGCATGTATCGTCTAAATTTATATAACATTATGATAAGATAAAGCGTTATTTTTTCGAAATATATATGACAGACGCAAACAGCATAGGGTTGGAGGAAGTGGTGGGGTGGTCACACAACAATATAATTCTCATAATTTATTGTAATATAAATTCGAAAGTAAGAAACTTTCAAAGTACACAGTGACAATATAAGACACACACACTCTATGTCTGTGTGTATCCACCACCATTTGATGTGCAAAGCAGATCAATTTTAATAAATAATAATAATAGCACAATATATATTCAGTAATATGATTGAATGATTTCTGTTTTTTGTTCATTTCCAAATTTCACTGATCTTGGCATAGATTTTCCAGTTGGCCAGCCTGCCTGTCAGTTTGTTGTCGCCCAATTATTTATTATTAGTTTTTTTGTTTTTATAATAATAACAAATCTATGAGTAGCGTGATCAATAAAATTTATTTTTATTCCACATTGCAAGTGACACCTTTATTAAACCAAACAAAAAAAGGAACATAAATATAATTTTTGATAACGATTTAGATAGTGCCTCGAAATGTGGAATAATTAAAATTTAGTTAAAAACTAATTAATTTCGATTAAGGAAAAAATAATATTTATTACAAGAACTTATCAAACTTACACAGCAGTTAATTTACAAACAAAAAAACAGTAAGGAAAACTCAAAAGTCGGACGGGACCTATACACAAAGATATAATACCCTGTACCACAGAGTGGTGAAGGGTATAAAAAGTTTTAAATATTTGTTTTTAATTTATTTAAATTCAATACGTGATGAAATTTGAATTTTAATATAAAAATATGCAGTTCAATTTTTATATTAAAATTCAAACATCTTGATTACAAAAAATGCCACATTTTTTATTCGAATCGAATTTGTGTATATAAACAAGAGGCATTCCCTTAAACACCTTTTTAAAGATCTTGTGTTTGAGTTTTGGTGAATATATGCTTTCAATCTAAGACCATTATTATGACCTTCGGAAAATATTCTGTATAAATACGTTAGCCTGGATAGTATTTTTTTTTTTCATATGTGACTTTTGAAATATTTATACCCTTCACCACACTGTTGTACAGGGTATTATGTCTTTGTGCATATATTTATAAAAGGCAAAAGGAATCGAGATAGATCCATGGTTCGTTTTGAGAATACGCATAGAATCACTTTCTGAGTCGATTTACGCATGTCCGTCCGTCCATGTATTTTTGTTAACAAAGTACAGGTCGCATTTATGATCCGATTTGGATGAAATTTGGCACAGTTAACTTATTTGGCCTATTGAAAGTGGAGAAAATCGGTTCAGATTTAGATATAGCCCCCATATATGTAGTTTCGACCGATTTTATGTGAATGATGCACCAAACTCCCAATATTTGTCCGATTGGGACAAAATTATGCACAGAGCACTGAATTAGATCCACACTAATATCTGCGAAGTTTTGTTCAAATCGGTTCAAATTTAGATATAGCTCCCATATGTAGTTTCGTCCGATTTTATGTGAATGATACACCAAACTCCCAATTTTCGCCCGATTGGGACAAAATTTTGCACAGAGTACTGAATTTAGTCCTGACTGATGTCTGCGAAGGTTTGTTAAAATCAGTTTAGATTTAGATATTTGTTGAAAACTATATATATATATATATATATAGTTTCGTCCGATTTTTTGTGAATGATACAGCAAACTCCCAATATTTGTCCGATTGAGCAAAATTTTGCATAGCGAATGCAATTGAGGAAGTTTTGTTAAAATCGTTTCAGATTTTGATATAGGTCTTATATATATATATATATATATATTTTTTTTTTTTCGTTCGATTTTATGTAAATGGTGCACCGAAGAGCCTATTTTTGTTCGATTTACACGAAATTTGGCAGGGGTATTAAATTGAATATAGAGTGTTAACAAAAAAATGGTGTATACAACGGTTGCTCAATTAGGTCATGTGTTTATACATAGCTCCCATACATAATTTTACTCGATTTCATACAAATGGTACACCAAAGAATCCAAGTCTGCCCATTTGACATGCATTATTTCCAGGGACCGAAAATAACAGTTATTTTTTAAAATGCGAACAAAAAAAAATCTTCATGTTAGAGACATGGGACACCAATAGTGTCATATACCAATAGATTCGTACTGAGGAGCCCATTAAGGATATTGAGTGATCTTGAGAAAACACTCTCAGTTCCCATGTTAAGGATTATTTTTTAACGGAAAAAATAAACGTTGATTTTTAACTGTTAAAAATGATTTTTATTTTTTCCGTCAAAAATAAAAGTCTTTTTGCGATTTTTATTTTTTCCGTCAAAAATAAAAGTCTTTTTGGGACTTTTATTTTTTCCGTCAAAAATAACAGTCTTTTTGCGACTTTTATTTTTTCCGTCAAAAATAAAGGTCTTTTTGGGATTTTTATTTTTTCCGTCAGAAAATAAAAGTCCTTTTGGGATTTTTATTTTTTCCGTCAGGAAATAAAACTCTTTTTATGTAAAGAAGTTTATACAACTTGTAATCAGTTATAAAATTACAATTTATAAATCTCTGTCCTTATTACAATAAGTGTACACATAAGTAATCAAGATCAAAGGTAAAAAATATTTGTTATAAATTTTTAAAAAATAGTCTAGTGTACCAAATCATGAATATAAATTAAAGAATCATTCCCCTGACTATTAGGTCAAAGGTTATATAACTGGTACCAAACTCTATATGTTTATTTACGTAAAAAGACTTTTATTTTCTGACGGAAAAAATAAAAATCACAAAAAGACTTTTATTTTTGACGGAAAAAATAAAAGTCCCAAAAAGACTTTTATTTTTGACGGAAAAAATAAAAGTCCCAAAAAGACTGTTATTTTTGACGGAAAAAATAAAAGTCCCAAAAAGACTTTTATTTTTGACGGAAAAAATAAAAATCCCAAAAAGACTTTTATTTTTGACGGAAAAAATAAAAATCATTTTTAAAAGTTAAAAATCAACGTTTATTTTTTCCGTTAAAAAATAATTAATTAAAGTGGATTTTTTTATTTAGGTCACATAATAACAGTTATTTTTTACCTGATTTGATATAAGTTATAACCGTTACGGTCCCTGATTATTTCATCAATTTCAGAATGATTTTTTTTTTAATTGGTTCAAATATTAGCACATTTAATTTCACCCGATTCCATCTCAATAGTCCTCCAAAGATTCTACCTACAGGATATTATAGATATTAACATCTCTTTTATGTACCCAAAGTGGTGAAGGGTATCATATAGTCAGCCCCGTCCGACTTTTGAACTTTTCTTACTGGTTTCTTGTCTATAGAAGATCTTCTGCTGATATTCTGCTCTAGAGATTTTATTTTGCGATACGCATTGAATTTTTTATCTCCAAGATTGGCAAAAAAACCGACGAATTGGTATTCGAAATTTGTCCTTATATACTATATATTATAGGGTCTATTAATAGAGAATATGCGTCTAATAATAGAAAAAACTCAAAGCCAAATTGTAGCAAAAGTATCAATATTTTATGTAATATATTTATCCTCTGTGTTATAGATTTTGCAAAAATCTAACTATACTTATCGTCTTCCATCTTAAAGAGTTTATAAATTTGATTTAAAAAAGAAAATACCTGTTTAGCTAACTCAATTTGAGAGATCGTTGGTATGATAACATGGCATGGCATTTTTCGATTAGGAACACGATTGTTTGCAAAAATAGATTGCCCAAATAAATGTTGGTTTAACACACATCCTGCATGAGCTTTCTATAAGTGGCAAAATATAAAAAAACTACTACCATTTCAAACATATTTGGTCTGTAAAAAGTTCACTCTCAGTGATGAGAATATAACTCGTTTGACATTTATTGATTTATTTTTTAATGACAAACGACAATTAAGCGGCAAATGTTTCTGCCTGTAGCAGAAGAAGCGCCATTACAATGTTTGGAGTAAATTAATTTTAATTACATGAACGATCACGTGCCAATCTGATACAAGAAATGATGTAATTTTTTAATACCATCATATGATGAGTGAGCATTTTATACCATTCCATTTTATTGAGTAAAATTTAATTGTCTCCATAATGGTTTTTTAAATTATTAAAAATCCATATTAATAAATGTTTGTTTGTGTGTGTTCCTTTTTCCAGAATGAAGTTGCTGCCGCTTTGGCCGAAGCGAACATACCAATTTTTGCATGGCGCGGAGAAACCGAAGAAGATTTTTGGTGGTGTATCGATCGTTGTGTTAATGCCGAAAACTGGCAGCCGAACATGATCTTGGATGATGGTGGCGATGCCACACATTTAATGTTGAAAAAATACCCAACCATGTTTAAATTGGTAAAGGGTATTGTGGAGGAGAGTGTAACCGGTGTTCATCGCCTATATCAATTGTCGAAAGCGGGCAAATTGACCGTGCCCGCCATGAACGTCAACGATTCGGTGACAAAAACTAAATTCGATAATTTGTACAGCTGTAAAGAATCCATATTGGATAGTTTAAAACGATCCACCGATGTTATGTTCGGTGGCAAACAAGTTGTCGTCTGCGGTTATGGTGATGTTGGCAAGGGTTGTGCCCAAGCCCTGAAGGGCCAGGGTTGTATTGTTTATATAACCGAAATTGATCCTATTTGTGCATTACAGGCCAGTATGGATGGTTTCCGTGTGGTCAAATTGAATGAGGTTATACGCAATGTCGATATTGTGGTCACGGCTACGGGCAACAAAAATGTGGTGGTACGCGAGCACATGGATAAGATGAAGAACGGCTGCATTGTGTGCAATATGGGACATTCCAATACGGAAATCGATGTAAATAGTCTACGTACACCTGATTTGACATGGGAGAAGGTACGCTCTCAGGTGGATCACATTATTTGGCCCGAGGGCAAATACATTATTTTGTTGGCCGAGGGGCGTTTGGTTAATTTATCCTGTTCAAGCATACCATCATTTGCTGTGTCAATTACATCAGCCACCCAGGCCTTAGCACTCATTGAGCTATTCAATGCTCCACCCGGCCGCTACAAGTCGGATGTGTATTTGTTGCCCAAGAAAATGGATGAATATGTGGCAAGTTTACATTTGCCCACGTTCGATGCCCATTTAACGGAGCTCACCGATGAACAAGCCAAATATATGGGTCTCAATAAGGCGGGACCATTTAAACCTAACTATTATCGCTATTAACGGAAACAAACAAATACAAATGGCTTGTTAGGCATACCAAATAAGAAGAGTATGCTAAAAAGAAGAAGACGAAGAAAAAAGCTTTACACGAAAATTAAAAAACAAACAAACAAAAGCAACATGTAAAGAGAGACAAATTTTTACACTGAAACCCATGAAGACAATGAAGTTGAGTAACCAACCTGCTGATGATGATAAAATCAACAAACATTTTTAGGAATTTAATTTAACAAAAAAAAAAAAAAAAAAAAAAAAACAAAAATTCCCCTTAAACAAGAAAAGATTTGATAAAAGGTACATAAGTGAATATATTACGACAAAGCTAAGGACACAGTTAGTACGACAATAGTATTTTTGTTGTTCTATTATGCATATTTTTTAAATGTAAAATAAGATAAATTTTGTAATAAAATTACAAAGTAATTTTCTTTTGCCTTTAAAGAAAAACAAAATTAAAAAAAAGTCCAAAATTTCTCTTTAAAAAATGTTTAATAGAACAACTGGCATGTGGATCTACAGTTGAGGGCTATTTTATAAATTATATACAAATGCGAGTAGCCAATGATTTAAAAAACATTGGCTGTATGCAAAATATTGTTCGAAACTCTAATTCATTGGTTACTGATTTTTTTTTTTTTTTTTGTAAAATGATTCGATTTTAATGCTTTCAATATTTCGTATGACTTTCTTGCACCGAACTTATTGTTTTTCTCTAATATACTGAGGATACATTTGCCTTAATTTTAAATACAAAAGAGAGAATGTGGATAAAGTCGGGGGAATATCTGTGGATGATATCATATGTCTAGCGAACAGTCAATGTATCTACTACGAATCATGGAACACAATGGAACTATATTTCCGATCATCTTTATTTCCTCCTCATCTAGACAAAGGTGGCAACAGTCACCTGTCATTTAGGGATAACAATTATGATTCGAGTGATTTAATTTTGACAAAACAGCGTGGTCAGTTATACGATGGGAGATCACCAGATACACGGAATTGAAGATACTGGTTCCATTTGTCATCTACTCCAGCCAGTACACACCATGTAATGATAGTCTACAATCATGGATTTCCCTACGAATTCATAGTCCTAGACTTGATTAGCGGTACTAAATATTGAAACAATCCGTGTATATTGTCAACACATCAATTTGAAAAAATAATGATTTAGGAGCTTATTAAATTGAAACCTAAAATATCGACTTGTTTTAAGAAAACAGAATTTGTCTACTTTTTAAATTCTTACCCCACGGCTTACGGCTTTTGTGGCTTAGCTTTTTGCGTAATCAGATATATTCACAAATTAATGTATATTGTTTTATTATTTTCCGAATTTAATAATGACTTTACAAATGTATTTTTTTTTTTCATATGTACCCAATGCAAATACTTATTTTTATTCTAAAAAGAATATATACACACATTACACGTATATATTGTACTAATTTCACATTTAAGTTTTTTTCTTTATAATGCTTTGCATTTAGGCAAATCAATAGTACTAAATTGAAACTTTAGTACTTAATTGACGTTAAATATATATTTAGAAGCTAATAATGTATTTATGTTCTTCCAAAACAAAAAAAAAAAAATGAGCCAATTTTTTATAAAAAATATATATCCCAACATTTTGTGTTTTTTTTTTTCCTTTCCATCTACTTTCCGATATGTACTTAAACAAAGATGCTAAACAAATTTATTCCATTACAGTTTTATTTAAATCAAGAAAACTATTTACAAAAATATTAAGTGAAAAAATCAAAAAAATATAAATGCGAATGTAAAGCAGCAGCCAATAATTTGTTCTTTCGCACACAAACAAATAATGTGTACTTAACCATAAATGCTTAATAATTGTATTTTTATGTATTTATTGCCCGATTCAATGTTTGTTTTATATTGATTCAACAATTGTTTGATTGATTCATGATTGTACATTAAGAAGAACAGAAACTAACTAAACACACACAGGAATAATTATTTAGTAGTTATACTATTACAGAAACAAACACTCTACACAACAACAACCGAAATGAAACAGTATATATACAATGCATACCTACTACAAGTAATTTATGTATAATAATAAAAATAATAATAATTATAAACAACCAGAAACAAATTTAACAATAAAAAATAAATAAATCCACAACAGCAATTATTGTTTATACAACATAATTATATGGTGTCGTTTTATTTAATCATTTGGTAGGGTTCAAAAACATCGATTTAAATAATTGAAGAATTGAAGTTAAAGCAATTTTTCTTTGGCTACCGGTCCAGACAATATTATACTACAAAAGTAGCTAATGACATAGGAACTTACAATATCTTTATTGAGCATATATAATAAGGAGCTATCTAT
>NW_026877305.1:0-21741 GCF_032173495.1 Musca vetustissima | reverse complement strand
ATAGTAGGCCTTGAAAAAATATTCTTTAAAAAATCCACGCCTTAATAGGCCTTGAAAAAATATTCTTATACGCCTTAGGCCTTGAAAAAATATTCTTTAAAAAATCCACGCCTTATAGTAGGCCTTGAAAAAATATTCTTTAAAAAATCCACGCCTTATAGTAGGCCTTGAAAAAATATTCTTTAAAAAATCCACGCCTTATAGTAGGCCTTGAAAAAATATTCTTTAAAAAATCCACGCCTTATAGTAGGCCTTGAAAAAATATTCTTTAAAAAATCCACGCCTTATAGTAGGCCTTGAAAAAATATTCTTTAAAAAATCCACGCCTTATAGTAGGCCTTGAAAAAATATTCTTTAAAAAATCCACGCCTTATAGTAGGCCTTGAAAAAATATTCTTTAAAAAATCCACGCCTTATAGTAGGCCTTGAAAAAATATTCTTTAAAAAATCCACGCCTTATAGTAGGCCTTGAAAAAATATTCTTTAAAAAATCCACGCCTTATAGTAGGCCTTGAAAAAATATTCTTTAAAAAATCCACGCCTTATAGTAGGCCTTGAAAAAATATTCTTTAAAAAATCCACGCCTTATAGTAGGCCTTGAAAAAATATTCTTTAAAAAATCCACGCCTTATAGTAGGCCTTGAAAAAATATTCTTTAAAAAATCCACGCCTTATAGTAGGCCTTGAAAAAATATTCTTTAAAAAAAATCCACGCCTTATAGTAGGCCTTGAAAAAAATATTCTTTAAAAAATCCACGCCTTATAATAGGCCTTATTATTTAAAAAATCCACGCCTTTTCGGACTTATTTTCTGGTGTGAAAGTGTTATACAAAAAATATCTCTTTAGTCCCACAGTGTCCCATAATAATCACACGCAACTCATACAGCAACTGAAACGGCTCAATTGTTTTGCCAAAGCAGCATCCATCTATCAATCCCAGTATCTTTTACTGCATTCTTGGTAGATTTTGCAGTAAATTGATTATAGATCCTATACTTACTTTCAGTATGGTTGTCTGCATAACCGTTCGTCTGTCATTCAGTCTGTCTGCTAATGCATAGGCAGACAGACTGAATGACGGACAGTAGCAGTAGACAGACTGGAGTTTGACTAAGCAGCTTCCTTTGGTAAATGACTTCATGCACTGTGAATGTAAGAAGTCTATTTCTATGTCTGTCGGTCTGTGTTATGTGCAACAAAAAGGGATATCGATTTGTTCAGAAGGCATAAAACAAATTTCTCAATAATTTATTTTGCCCCATTTACTGATAAATTGTTGCATCTTCATTTTGCATAGAATTTTTTACGTCCATTTTTATTTTCAATTTAAAGTGTTTTCTGTATTTCCAAAAAGTAGTTGTGCATGCGAGTTTGTATGTATTTGGAACTAATGAAATTCAGAAAATAGAAATATTTCTAGTTTTATGTGATAATTGTTTTAATTTAAAGGATTAGAATCAGTTTGTTAGTAGTTTATGCAATTCCATGTTCGGTTGATATATATTTGTTTGGTTGTCTGTCGATTTGCATTTTTATGGCTTATTCTTCATCTTCTTCTTTATCAAATGATTATTTTTTCAATTGAAAAATTAAATCAATTAATTGCAGTTCGATAGGAAATAGATTATAAAAACAATTTTTATACTTTTTGAATGATTTATTCCATTTGATAGAAAGGAGTTCAATTGGAAGGGAGAAAACATTTAAATAAATGAAAACAGAGACCACAGATTATATAAAAAGGATAACGATAGTACTCATATATCTTATGCAATTAAATATAATATTTAATACATGCTGTTGGATATAGTAATAATAATCCAATTGTATCACAATTTCTTTAATGATGATAATGTCAACGCCTTAAAGGATCTACTTTTTTCCCAAGGATTCCTTTTTGAAATAATTATTTTATATATATATATATATATATATATATATATATTCAAATGTAATTTATATACATAAAAACCCTAATATTATATACATATTTAATTGTCTTTTGGCTATATGTATTGAACCC
This sequence comes from Musca vetustissima, assembly GCF_032173495.1. NCBI lineage: Eukaryota > Metazoa > Arthropoda > Insecta > Diptera > Muscidae > Musca > Musca vetustissima. Next base: position 19,716 of record NW_026877305.1, on the reverse strand, counting down.
CACACAGAAAACTAAACTATAGATTTGTCAAAGCAATTAAAATGTCAAAAATGCTTCGACAACATTGTCAATTCACTTGTCTGATAAAAACGCATTAGATGTTGTTAAATTGTTCATGTCGGGTGCGTTCGAAATTTTTTGCGTTCGCTGTTCGTTGCACTTTCCTTTGCCTGTCGGTGTCATTCGTTTATCGCCTCTAAGCAATGTCAATTTATTTTACGCAATTCCACCAGCAGCACAACCACACCGACGACGGAACACACAAATAACCGCTTTATTGAGTTACAACAAAATACCAACATTAGCAACAACAGCAACCACAACGACGATGACACCGACCATCCTTCAGCGTTATTCGATTTTCACCTTTATAAACGGAATATCTCTATTGTTATTACACTTGTCTACAAATATTCGTTCATCTATGAAGAATCTAATGCTTGTGTTCAAGATTTGATCTAATACTGTGATTTCGAGACCTCTAAGTGCATATTTTTAAAAATTGCCGTGGATTTAAAAAAATATATTTTTTCAAAGACTACCAGACCTTCAAGCGTTGAATTCCAGATTTCTAAGTCCGAGTTTTTAAATATATTTTTCCTAGGACGTGTATTTTTAAAAATATTTTATCCTAGGACTTCCAGACCACTAAACGTAGATTTTTAAAAATATTTTTGTCTAGGACTTTTAGACATCTAAGTGTGGATTTTTAAAAGTGTTGATTTTTAAAACTAATTTATCCAAGACCTCAGGCCTCCATATATATTGGTTCTAGGACTGTTAGACCCTCAAAGCGTCGATTTTTAAACATAATTTTTTTGAAGGACTTCTAGACCTCCAAGTGCTGATTTTTTTTAAATATTTTTTTCTAGGAATTTTAGACCTCCAAGGGTGGATTTTAATAATATATTTTCTAGACTTTCAGACCTCCAAGCGTAGATTAAAAAAATAATTTCTAGGACTTTAGACATTTAAACCATTAAACTACTATTTTAATGACAGGCCTTAAAGGGTAGACTTTTTTAAAATATCTGTAGCCTTCAAACTGGGATTTTTTTAAATAATATTTTAAAGATCGTTAAGATCACTATGCGAGTATTTTTAAAAATAACTTTTAGAAGGATCTTCCGATTTCTAAGCGAATAAATGAGTTGATTTTATAACAATAATTTTTGCAATGGCTGTCAGATCTCCCCAAAAGCGTGGACTTTTGAATAATTTTTTCTAAGACTCCAGACATCTATTAATTTTTTCTAAGACTTCTAGAGCTACATATGTGGATTTGTATGAAAATATTTTTTTCAGGTACTTCTAGACATTGGATTTTAAAAGATTGGATTTAAAGACATCCAGACATGTGCATTATAGCTCTATGAGAGGATTTTTTATTTAATTTTTTCAGGGTATTTAGTACTTAAATTTTTTCAAAGAATTTAGGTCTTTAAGCGTGGATTTTTAAATTATGTTATTCCAAGGACTTTAGACCTCTATGATTAAATTGACTTTATTTTTTTTTAATTAATTGTTTGAAGGACTTCGGACCTCTATGGTTTTTTTTGAAGGACTATTTTTATAGCCTCCACCATAGTATGGAGGGTATATTAATTTTGTTTTTCCGTTTGTAACTCATCGAAATAATCATTTCCGACCCTATAAAGTATATATATTCTTTTTTTCGGGTAGCCCCTATATAAGGGTACCCCCAATTTTCGATATTTTGAGGTTCTTGAGCGCGTTTTTCAACCGAATTCGCTGAAATTTGGTATTTTGTAGTCGTATATGGTAACAAATCTCCCCACCAAAAATTATTAATATACACCCCTTTTTAGGAGTAGTCCCCATATAACCCCCTTTTTATAATAAAATAGTTATCTGATTTGTTCCGTGTGTTGCGGTTGGGTAGTCGTTACGGGGTTGAGGTTTTTTTATTTTTACCCTACAAAGACTATTTAGCTATCAGTTGTAAGCATTCCGCCCTCTAAAGATATTGTGATAAACAAAAATTCAACCACGAAGGAAAGAATTGAGATAAACAATTAATATTTTCATTAATGGGTTCAAAATTGGCATATACCGGTCCTTAATTAGTCGTAGCCCTCATATAATGATATCCCCAAATTTTGTATTTGGTGTACATAATGGTTTACATAAATCGGTTTGTAGAATTATCGGTATATGCCCACTTTTTGGTTAGTTCCCTATATTTTCATTGCATGTATCTCTCAGTATAACTATGGTGGAGGCTATCCAAAGTTCGGCCCGGCCGAACTTAACGCTTTTCCACTTGTTTAAATTAAAATGTTCAATGTTTCTCAGAACCATAAGCGTGGATTTTTAAATTATTTTTTTAACCTCTATCAGACCTTTAAGTATTGATTTTTTAAATTAATTTTTTTCAACCACTATCAGACCTCTAAGCGTGTAGTTTTAAATTATTTTATTCAACGACTAACTGATCTCTAAGCGTCAATTTTTAAATTATTTTATTCAACGACTACTTGATCTCTACGCGTAGATTTTAAAATTATTTTTAAAAGGCTTTTTTTAGAAATATTTGTAAGTTCTGTAGCCAACTTAGTAAACTTATTCATCTTTGTCGCGCAGTGTTATTCTATCCTATCCCATTATGTTTGCCATCATCATCTTTAACGCTGATGCCATTATTACAATATTGAGGACGACAACAAGAATGGTAGTGGCGGGATGGTGTGGTGCAGAGCGGCGTTATTGGTGCCAACGACGTCGATAATGTCATCCAACTGTGAAACAACAGCGACACATTTGATACGAGATAATTGGGATGATAACGTTGGTTAACACCAAATGACGGCAGCTGAATGGCAGCATTTACGCTTAGCATTCATACCAGCAGGAAAAATCGATTTCATTTTTAAAGATTGTCACTTTGTCTTCTGAAAATTCAAAAATAAACCATCTATGAAATTTGCAACATGAAAAAAGCAACATTCGACGGAATGTAATTAGAAAAGTATGTTTTGGAATTTAGATATTACATCATTTACATAATTTGGAGGCTTGGTATAATCTTCTGAATACAGTTCTAGCCAAATTGGATGACATACATATTTATACATATTTATATATACAGATTTTTTGCTATGGCTTTTTAACCAAAAAATATGCAAACAGAATGTGACACTTTGGTCCATACATATGTCCTGATACAAAAAACTTTAAATTCCTTTGTATATACTAAAACAGACCACCACAAAGGATGGAGGGAATATACAAATGTGAATACCAAAAACAGCCACAAACTAAACTACATTTATACATTTATAACACCACAATGTGGCAATGTGAAATGCTAATAACAGTCAAGGGAATTTATATAATGACCGGACGACGGTTAGAGGTCTGAAAGTCCTTGAAAAAAATATAATTAAAATTCCATGAAATTAGAAAAACTTATTTTAAAATCCAATCATAAAGGTCTCCGAAAAATATCAAATAATAAAATACTTGGAAATCTGAAGTTCAAGGATTAATAGAAAAAAATATTTTTTAGGTTTAAATTAAATATCCTAGGAATCGATGAAAAAATTAATTTAAAATGCCATACTTAGGCCTAAGAATTGCTCCAAAAATGTAATTAATTTAAAAATTCAGGTTTAGAAGTCAGATTGTAGCTGAAATTCGTAAGTGAAAAACCCATGCTTAGAAGTCAGATAATCGTTGACAAAAATAATTTAAAAAATCTACGCCTGTAGGTAAGACAGTCGTTGAAAAAATTAATTAAAAATTCACGCTTAGGGATCTGATAGTCGTTGACATTTTTAATTAAAATATACACGAAGGCACATATTCGTCGAAAAAAAATATTTAAAAAAATTCACACCTAGGGATCAGAGAGTCGTTGAAAAAATTAATTTAAAAATTCCACACTTAAAGGTCTGGGAATCGTTGGAAAAATTTATTTAAAAATATAGGCTTAGAGGTCTAGGAATCGTAGAAAAATTGATCTCTGGACGTTCCCGCAAAAATATTGCCATAGTGTTTGAGAAGAATTTGGGGTTTAGATGATATAAAAATCCACGATTGGTACTCTTATAATTTTATAAGGCCATTTCCATGACCCAAAACTGTTTCCTTTGTTTTTTATGTTTCATTTACTACTGGCATACGGGAAACCCAGCCCGCACAGCTGTTGTTCGACCACTCGGCATATGTTGTGTGGCACAAACATGTATGGCTCATTGGTGGTGGCACGATATGTTCATAGTAGTTGTTGCTCTTTCGATTTTAGTAGTAGTATTGCAGTGCAGTTTGCCATACACTTCCGTTTCCTGTTTGTTCGAAATTAGTAACATTTTGTTTGCGAAACATAAGAAGAAAAACGGAAAGAAAGAGGAAAACAACGATGCCAAGAACAACATGTGCAAACATAACAACATACACACAACATAACTGAAAGCTATGCTACAACATTGCAAAGTGCATTCCCAAAAACAGAAAAACATTTTGTTCATCCTTAGTTGCCAGTGGAACCCAATTTCAAAGTTCGAAGCTTCCTGTTCTGATTCCGAGTGTTTGTATTTGGCCGACTTAATAATAGTAGTATGTTTCACATTAAACATTTTGTGTTGTTGTTAGATTTTGTGGCAACAATGTTGTTTCGGATTATACAAATGCTGACCACCACCATTACACAGATATTAGGAAGCGGCATGCGGGCAGTTTGGGCATTCTAAGTTCTCATATGATTCTCCATTTAATTTTCGTAGAGTTTTAAAGTTTTATTACTCCTCTTTAATGGCGCTGGCATAGCCTCATTTATTCATTTGCATAAACATTTGAGTAGTTCCATCGTTAGTTAGTCCGGGTGGTAGTTTGTAGCACAAGTTGTTTTTACTATTTGAGTCATTGCTGCAGCAATTTCTCCGACAAGTTCTTCGGCTGACCAGTTTAACTATTTTGCATTTTTTGTGAGTTGTTTTGGGGGATTTTTATTTCGAAAAATAACTACAAATATCACTGTCAACGTCATTGTCATAATAATCATTATCAGCTTTGTTGTTGTAGGTTTGGTTGTTGCATTGTGTTGGCTTGGCTATCCTGTTGCAGTTATACAGTTAGCCTCTATCATTCCTCACTAATGGTATCCACAAAGTTTTCTGTTGACTTTTCGGTAAAGTGTGCTTTCTGGATAGTAGTTACAATTCAGCATAGTTTTGATAAATATCTTGTTCTGTATAGTTTTTTAAAGAACAAGTTTTGTAGAGCCTTTTGTTGATTAGGATTTTATTTGAGTTTGGAGCCTTTGTTAAATATTTATAGAATTAAACGATCATGTTTTTAAAATCTATTGTAGTTTATATTGATAATGGTTTCAATTAGGAACTATGTAAGCGGAATGAAAGTTTAATGGTATATTCGTAGAAAGTTCTTTTTAATAATAATTTAAAATGGTGCCTATGTTCAGTCTGTTTTTTACTACAAAATACATATTTTTCAGTAGATCAGCTGATACCTCAAATAGAGTAATGCCATTAGAAAGCTCAGAAATTACTGAATTAACTCCGCTGGAAATATCCAATCGATTCCAGAGAATGGTGAATGTGATGGGAACTGCTCCAAGTGAAACTTGGGCAGGATCCGCAACTATTATAATTGTGTTGTGAATGTGAATCTCATCAGGGGTATCAATTAAACCTCGCCTTTGTAATTTGCACAGATACTTCTCCTATATGTCGTTTTTATTATTGTTAAGTTTTTCTATTTTTCAAACTACCAAATTAAAAATTAAAAAAAAAAACATTATTAACATATGCATTTGTTGACTGCTTGAAAGTAAGTCACGTTTCTGCCCCGTAAACAACTACAAGAATTCTTACAAGAATTGCGAGTCTCAGAGGAAGTGGTGGTGGTGATTGCGGCAGTCACATCCCATAGCTACTGCAAGAATGTCTATATGTATTATCAGAGCATAATCAAAGTCTGGGTCTCAGCTGTTTGGGTGACAACAACAAACCGTTATAACAAATCGAAAAAGTTTTTGTATGCCATTGAAAAATCGCAACGAATGCCGAGAACAAAAGCTATTCGTGTTGTTTATTTTACCGTCTGACAATAAAGTTTGTCGATTTGCTATAAAAATTGATTTAACGCTTTAATGATTTTTCATTTTGGGTAGAAATATAACAAAAGTAACACAGCATCACGCGGACACATACACTCACTTACACACAGAGACACATCGTCAGCTAAAATGCAAAAAGGCGTAACTAACAAAAAAATTGAAAATTCACTTTTTGGATGAATATAGTGAATGTCAATAAACTACATGTGTTGACAAAGTTTTGCACGTCTGCGGTCAAAAATGGAGCTTCTATTAACAAAAAACAAAAAGACGTAACTACAAGTGAGTTTATTTGATAAATGCAAAAAGGCGTAACTAACAAAAAATTCAAATTTTTACTTAATTGTTATGACTGCCATTAAACTAAATAACTAAATTTTTTAATAAAATTATAGTCTATTATTCGTCATATGCAATATCACCCAGCCGGGCATTCTTCTTCATTTCATATGACATGTTTATAGTTTTCATTCAAACAGTTTTTTGCTTCTCCTACACAATTATGCTTTTGTTAGTTACGCCTTTTTGCATTTCAGCTAACGACATACATTCATCGTGTTGATGACACTATCAACCGATATGTTGAGTATAGAAATGCATGAGTGAAAGCAAAAGTGTTGAAATGCGTTTCGAAATTTAAAAAAAAAACAAAGGCGAAGCCCAATGGAAACGAAAGCTTCATTGAAAGGTGGTGGAAAGGTACGAGTGAAAAATTAAAACAAGCTTGCAAACTATTTTATACCTTATCTATTGTGAATATTTTAAACTATCGTGATATTTGAAGAATAAAAACATTTTTATTGCCCTACCATGTGGATAAAATGTTAATCATGGCGATGTCATTGAGTAACTCTGAATATATTAAAATTGACATAGCTTCACATATTTTTCCGGGAAGACGTAATCAAACCAGTGTTGCAAGCCCAACAAACTTTCCACTGTAATTCACAAGGTTGATCGACAAAACATAGCATCTTTGGTGGTCAATTAATATGAAATCGGGAGAAATTAAATAGGAATATATTCACGTCATTCTAGGCTCACTCGGAATGTCGAATGTTTATTTGACTGAAAAGAAACACTTAAAAACTATATTTATAAAAATGTCAAAGGGTATTCCTAAATTGCGTTTATTGTCCATGGTTTTATTTTTTTATATATTCAATTCAAAAAAATAGTTTCCACCTATTGTGTCTCTTGGGTTTATTGGCGGATGTAGGGTGTGCAGTGTAGTACCAAAAAACTCCTAGAAATTCTATAAAATCTATATTGCTATTTTTTTTTTTTAAACAAACAATAATACAGAGAGAAGAAGTCATTGTACTCTCTATATATTTGAAATATAATCAACAATTGTTGAAGGGTGGTCGAAGGTAAAATAAAAAAGGTCACAGCTGTTAAATGTCTGTTTAAATAAATGTCTCTAAAAGCTAAAACCATTTGTGTATTAAAATATATCCTGGCACGTTTTTTCTCCCTTACAACGCAACAATGCCTTCCCTTTCGTATATATATAAAAATATATATGTATGTTTGTGCGAATATCATTGTGAATAAAGCTTTTTTGAAAAAAAGGCACAATAAACTATTTTATTTTTTAGATTCACTGCCTTTTGGGATTTGTTTTTTTTCTTCTATTTAGCTATTATTTTCTTGCCTTCCTTGAAGATTACACCACATGTGGGTTTTATTATGGCCACGAACGTGTATTCAGTCCGGAATTTTTGCATATAAGGAAATTGCAATTTCCTTGAATCGTGTTGCACGATAATATTAAAGTTCGTTTTTTTATTTTGGATTGCTTTATTTTCCTTTTTTTGGTTGATAGAGAACAGATTTAGAAATTATGCCGGCCTTTTTAGTATGAAATAATAGAGGATTATGAAGAAATGTGGAACTTTTGATTGTAGAAGAAGTCAGTATTTGTAGGAATAAATAACCATTTCTTCAAATCTAGGCAAGAAAAATTATAGGGTAGTTGCATTAAATCTGTGAACAGAAATTAATTCCATTGGCACGAAAAAATCCGGGGTCAACGGGTTGCCTGATATTTGATATCCTGATATCTGAAATTAAACCCATTGTCTTTATGTGAAAAATTTGTATTTATTTATTAAATTAGAAAATATATAAAGTTCCCACAATAAAATGACAACAAATACCAAACATTTAGATTTTGTGTGAATGTGTGCATGCTTTGTGTTTAATTAACATTGCCAATGAATATTTATTTAAAATTGCTGTGGTTTTTTATTTATTCGAAATTAAAATCGATTAAACATCAATTGATTATGTGGCCAAACAACGACAACAACAATGGCAGAGATAATCATTCGTAACATGGAAAAGCAAAAGCCGCAAATCAAACATTCAAAATAGCCAACCAACCAAAGAACTAGTCATCCAGTAAAGCCAACGAAACAACTACCACCGCTGATTGTAAATTATCTGTTTAGTCAAAATCAGCGCTGAACAATGTTTACAGGCCCTCAAATTTGCAAATATCCAAATATTCTGTGTAAGTGGTGGAGTGCCCCACTCTCAACGAGAGGTTATGAAAAATTTGTGTTTTTCGTTTGCTTTACAACAATTTGCATAAATTGTTGAGGGCTACCAATCAACAGATTTTTTTGGCCTATCTTTTCATGTTTTTGCCATCTCATTTTCAACAAATCCAAGGCGGATGTACTTAATACTCATACGCCACAATGAACAACATCAACACGAAGTAAAATCAAATTAATTTTCATAGCTTGTATCTTTTTGTTTTATTCTTCAATCTCAATGACCATCACTAACCAGCATCTGAAAAGGAAGCTCGCACTATTTTTCAAATGAGTCTTTCGAATGGGAAAACCACAAAAAGTTAAATCGAAATAAATGTGAGCTGTCACCAAATGTGTTAGCGCCTCCACCGCAGTCCCTGTCCCCACAATTATACAGAAACAAAGAAAGGACAATGTAGTCAAGAGTTCATTTGCCAAAAGAATTAAACCAACCAAAAAAAAAAAAAAAAAAAAAATCATCCATCCAATGAAGGATACAAATTCCTTTGGTTGAATAAATCAGAAAGTCATTCACACAAAAAACAGACAATATTGTTTGGTTTTTGTTTTGTTGGTTAAATGTGTCAAGTTATCCAGTTTAGAGCTTATTTTGTTGCAACAAATTCCTAGCCAAAAGAGAGAGTAGTAAGACACACACAAAAACCACATAAACTGAATTAAGCAAAATCAAGAATTTTTTTTTTAAAGTTTTTGTGAAATAGCATACAATCATTGAATTCATTCAAATTTATTTATTGGGAATTTTGGGAAATACAACTATTTAGCATATGACTGAACGAATGGTGGATGTCTTCTTTGTTTCTCATCATTTTACAAACGCTTCCCAAAGGGAAAGAGTACCATATACATTTTTGTACATTTTTGTAAGTGTAGATTTTAAAATACTATATGCGTACATTAAAAAAAAGGACTATAAGCGTTGATTTTTAATATAGTTTTGAGGAGTTTTTAAATATCAGTTGAATGGATTATAAATATATTTTTTAATATATTATTTTATTATGATTTCTAAAAATGTTTTTCAAATCAACTATAAGCGTGGATTTTCTACAAATATTTTTTCAAAAAATAATTTCCAAAGAATATTCAAATGTATATTAGGAGGGATATAAAAATGGATTTGTTTTAAATATTATTTCCAAAGGACTTTAAGCGTGGATATTTTAAAGAATTTAAATTTTTCAAAAGACTTGGGAGTCGACTTTTCAAATGACAAACGACGTGGATTTTTCAAAGGATTTTTTGAAAAATATTTTTAAAGGACTCCAGGAATATATTTTTCGAAGGACCTCTGTCATTGATTTTTTTCAAAGAACTTCATATATACATATATATATTTGTTCAAGGACATCATGAATATGATTAAAAATATTTTTCAACGCAATTTAAGAGTTTTTTAAGCAAATATTTAAAATAGGTGTGTCGATTTTTATTTAAGGGGACCCCCCCATTCTCGGGTTCAAACATTTTGTTAATATAATTCGAATCTACACTAGTTAAAGAATGTCCCTACAAAATTTCAAATGAAAATCTCAATGAAAATCTCCTTAGATAGTGTTGATTAAAAAAAAAAAAAAGAATTATTGTGTTTTTAGAAGATGCAAAAAAATATGTTGTTATATAACCCTCTTCCCATTACATATGGGTCCATATCTATTATTACATATGGGTCCATATCTATTATAACCTTTGGGTCCATATCTATTATTACCTTTGGGTCCATAGTTTTACATAGACCTAGGTTATAGGATGTTGGTCCGTCGCCATATTAGTATTTAAGTTAATCTATTCACTCTTGACTGATAATCCATGGCAACAGTGGTGGAAAATAATCGCACTGTCATGTTCACGAGTTAATTCCATGTTTATTTGGCAATTTGATGTTTAAAGTCACTGTACGTTAAACCGTAGTAAGTACTTTTAAGCTGGAATATCTAAAAATGTCAGATTGCGCCAATAAAATATATATTTTGAAGTGACAGTCCAGTTTTCCATCCTGACTGTGTACTTGTCCTTTGGTAGACAAACAATGTACAATGACATATTTCCCATAAATTGGTTCCGATTGATTTACGGAAATTTGAGTACACAACACATGGTGGAGGAAAAAAAGGTCAACCTGATCGAATATTTTTTGTAAGGACTTCAAAGTGAATTTTTTCAAAAATATGTTTAATGAAACTTCAGGACTATATGCCTACAATAATGGTTTCCACTCACATGATTGAACATTTGTTTGTTTACTTCGAGATCTTACTTGCGGTTCAGAAAGTTTGTTCGTTGTCTTCAACTTTGTCGTACGATACAGCTCATATATTTTGTCACCTTGCTAAGACCTAAGCCAATTCCATTTTCAGATAAATCGTCAATAATTCATCGATATTTATGGCGTGGAAGCAAATCCACAAAACCCCTCGACAATAAATAGCATATCGTTCTGTTCCTTCAAATCCCCTTCAAAATTTCCATCATCGACAATCCTCTTGCACTTTAGAGTAACTTGTTCACATTATTACTGAAAACATTACCACTGTTATCCTAACAACTGTTTTTGATATCGTTGTTGTTATTGTTATGATGCAGATACAAAATCCAACAATAACAAAAAAATAAAAATATATTGTTACACTTAAAAAACACAGAGAGTGAACTTAACTTGAGCTGCTAAAAATCTGAAGTGAACGAAAGAAAAACAAGAAAAAACCACAGCTAAGAAAAACATACGGTAATAAATTATAATTTACGAAACATGACCCATCCCCAAACCGCTTTGGTCCTAAATCGCTGCCATATATCCACTGGTTTAAGTTTTTGTTCTTGCAAAGTCCATTGGTTTCATTCGCTTTCTAGAAATTGGGCAAAATATTTCAGGGGGTGTTGAGAAATTGAATGTAACAAATTTGACACTTACTAAGGAGGGGAACAAGTAGTGGACAAAGTCAAAAGCTTTGAAGTCAATTGGTGGCAACACCAAATGAGAGTAGTGAGTGGGATTGGGGTGGTAAAACTTGTGTAAAGCAAAGTATAAACACTTGTTAAGTGTTGAAAGTCTTTAAAAGTGATTTGTTTTTTAATAAATTGCAATAAAAATGAATTGGAGCGAGAGTGTAGAAAATATTATGATTTATTGCCATATTCCAAAGACACTGCACAGTAATGTGAACATTTAAGTTGGTAATATCAAATAAATTGGCTAAAAACTGTTAATGCCTTGATAAAGTATAAACATATTTTTCACCACAGAATTTTCAGTCACTGTTTGCTGTTTTGCGTAAACTGACATTTGTTGCCTGACAACTTTAAACTGTGACACTTATTTCAAAACATCAACAAATATGTGTGTATGTAAAACTTTTCACATATGTATGTGTGGCATCAAACTTTTTTTACATCTATTTATACCCTTCACCACACTGTGGTACAGGGTATTATGTCTTTGTGCATATGTTTGTAACATGCAAAAGGAAACGAGATAGACACATGGTTCCTTTTGAGAATATGCATAGAATCACTTTCTAAGTCGATTTATGCATGTCCGTCCGTCCGTCCGTCCGTCCGTCTGTCTGTCTGTCCATGTATTTTTGTGAGCAAAGTACAGGTCGCATTTATGATCCGATTTGGATGAAATTTGGCACAGCTCATTTGTTTGGCCCAGGGACGAACCCTATTGAAATTGGGAAAAATCGGTTCAGATTTAGATATAGCTCCCATATATATATTTAACCGATTTAATGTAAACGGTCCCTATATATCTTCCGATTTGCACGAACTTTGGCATAACGTATTGAATTAAGCCTAGAGTGATGTCTGCCAAGTTTCGAGAAAATCGGTCCAGATTTAGATATAGCTCCCATATATAGTTTCGTCCGATTTCATGTAAATGGAGCCCCAAAGTCCCTATATATCTTTCGATTTGCCCGAAATTTGGCATAACGTACTAAATTGAGCCTAGAATGATGTCTGCCAAGTTTCGTGAAAATCGGTCCAGATTTAGATATAGCTCCCATATATAGTTTCGTCCGATTTCATGTAAATGGTGCCCCAAAATCCCTATATATTATTCGATTTGCACGAACTTTGGCATAACGTATTGAATTAAGCCTAGAGTGATGTCTGCCAAGTTTCGAGAAAATCGGTCCAGATTTAGATATAGCTCCCATATATAGTTTCGTACGATTTCATGTAAATGGTGCACCAAAGTCCCTATATATCCTTCGATTTGCACGAAATTCGGAATAACGTACTGAAATGAGCCTAGAATGATGTCTGCCAAGTTTCGTGAAAATCGGTCCAGATGTAGATATAGCTCCCATATATATGGGAAATGGTGCCCCAAAGTCCCTATATATAATTCGATTTGCACGAAATTTGGCATAACGTACCGAATAGAGCCAAGTTTCGAGAAAATCGGTCCAGATTTAGATATAGCTCCCATATATAGTTTCGTACGATTTCATGTAAATGGTGCACCAAAGTCCCTATATATCTTTCGATTTGCACGAAATTTGGCATAACGTACTGAATTGAGCCTAGAATGATGTCTGCCAAGTTTCGTGAAAATCGGTCCAGATTTAGATATAGCTCCCATATATATGGGAAATGGTGCACCAAAGTCCCTATATATCTTTCGATTTGCACGAAATTTTGCATAACGTACCGAATAGAGCCTAGAATGATGTCTACCAAGTTTCGTGAAAATCGCTCCAGATTTAGATATAGCTCCCATATATAGTGTCGTCCGATTACATGTAAATGGTGCACCAAAGTCCCTATATATCCTTCGATTTGCACGAAATTCGGCATAACGTACTGAAATGAGCCTAGAATGATGTCTGCCAAGTTTCGTAAAAATCGGTCCTGATTTAGATATAGCTCCCATATATAGTTTCGTCCGATTTTATGTAAATGGTGCACCAAAGTCCCTATATTTCCTTCGATTTGCACGAAATTTGGCATAACGTACTGAAATGAGCCTAGAGTGACGTCTGCCAAGTTTCGAGAAAATCGGTCCAGATTTAGATATAGCTCCCTTTTATTATAAATAGATTTAAGGTAATCGACGCACCAAGGAACCAATAGGCTGATAGGAACAAAACTTTCTGAAATTAGTATAACCTAAGCTGTGACAAGTTTGTTTAAAATCGCTTAATATTTGGATAGAGCTTCCATATATATTTTCGCCCGATTTCAAGTAAATTGGACATCAAACTCCTCATGTTAGTCAGATTGACATCAAATTTTGCACAACGTATAAAATTGAGCATAGAATTACTTAGTTGCGTTTTCTAGAAGTACAGACATAGGACAACAGATGACCTATTTATATTTGTTTGAAGTCGATTTACATACTTTTGTCCCATTGTAACAAACGAATGACATGTTTATGGATAGATCTAGGTAGATTCACATTTAGATAAATATCACATATTTTATTTCATCCAATTTCATGTTAATAGTCCTGTTTAATATACCCATAGTGGTGAAGGGTATCATATAGTCGGCCCCGTCCGACTTTACTACTTTCCTTACTGGTTTTGATATCTATATAGCCAGCCGAAATACAAGTCAGACGGTCAGCCAGTCGACCAACCATCGAGCCAGACATAATTTATCACCCATCCCATACTCACCAGTGAAATGGAATGAAAGGTTTTGCTCATAAAAAACTTGACAGCATTTATGGTATCAATTAATTTAGTTATGTGTCAGCGAGTGCGAAAATGTGACACATCGTCATTCAACAAATGTTGCACTTTACAAATCAAACATTCACACCTTATGTCGTTGCTGCTGATGCAACTGCTGCCGCCGAAGTGGTTGAATGTGAGTTGAAAAAACTGAAACAGACAAATTCGTATTCGTTGTATTTTTGTTTTTATTACAAATAAAATTGCTACAAAATATTTACATGGGCGCTATAGTCGACAATTAAAGTTGTTGGAAAAAATCGTCCTCACAGTTTGAAAAAAGTTTTATAGAAATATTTACTATAGACCAAAACCAGTTGTTATGACTGAAAAATTGAAAAATATTACGTCTATAGTCCTTGAAAAATCTCTGCATATAGTCCTTCAAAAATCTGTGTCTACTAACATCTACTCCCAAAGTCGTTTAAAAATATACATATAAAAGCCTTTATAAATCTACGAATATAGACCTTTAAATAAAATATATTTAAGCCTATAGGTTTTTAAAAATCTGCGCATATAGTCCAGGAATATCTATACCCATAGTCCATTAAATATCTACGCACATATTCCTTTAAATTCTATGCTTTTAGTCCCTGAAATACTACTTCTGTAATCCTTGAAAACGACTATAGTCCTTTAAAATTTCTCTCCTAATCTGTTGATCTGCAAAATCTACGATCATAGTCCTTTAAAAATCTACGCCTATAGTTCTGGAAAATCTACTCTATAGTTCTTAAAAAAGCCACTCTTATAGTATTTTGTAAATCTAAGCCTATAGTACTTTTAAAATCTAATCGTCTGTCAATAATTTTTAAAAAATATACGCTTATAGCCTTTCAAAAATCTATACCTAAAGTCTTTAAAAATCTACGTATAGTTACTGGAAAAAACTAAACTAGAACTATAGTTCCTAAAAATCTGCGCCATTGAAAATATATGATCGTCCTTCCTTAAAAAGTTACACTTACATTAAACATTTATATATATATATATATATATAAAACTCTTCAAAAATCGACTTGAAAATTGGCTCCGCGTTTTGTAAACGATATTCGACTACAGCACTAATAGTTCTCGAAAATGTCTTCTTGACCAATCCTTCAAAAATTCGTCTAAGAGCTACAAAATGCGCTCCTGTAGCTTTGATCCTTGAAATCATGTAGTTGCTTCTTTTAGGCCAATCTACAAACTCGTCATAATCTGTTATACGTCAACTTTTCGATCGTCTGTGATAATCCCATGTATTTATATGATGAATAACATCAGACAATCCACACCATATTCAGCACAACTGACAGTAGTGGTGGTAGCAGCAGTAGTAGTAGTAATAATAATAAAAATAATAACACTAACAACAGCAGCAACATTTACGGAACATATTGAGCTTAGTGGCAATGATGACTGGTTATCTGTCTGATAATGGTGTTACTACTGTTCAGCTGAAGCTATAGTTTCGTTGTTGCTGTTTTTTTTAATTCATGCTCTTCTTCAGTTGTTGTGGCTTGTATTGTCTGTCTGTCTGTCTTTTTTTATTTGGTATAAACAAAATGCGAATGTGGTTGTGGTGGCTACTGGTCGTTTTTGTTTTGGTCCTGTTGCATAATTTTTGTAACGTTTTTGGTGTTGTTCTTTTCTATTTTTGTTTCGGCTTAAATTCCAATTTAACTGGATTAACAGTAAAAATAGTTGAATACAACTGGATGGGCAATATGGCAGTGTTGCCTGTGTTGTGGTACTGCTAGCCGAGGTTAGTGAAAGCAAAAAGTAACAAAAGGATACAACATTCTCCTGCTGCTACTGCTGTTGATGATGCTGATGAGGATAAAACCTCAAGCCGCCGTCGTTTGAAGGTATGCAGGGTCTTTAGCTGTGTTCCAATTCATTTCCCCATTTTTTTGTCCAACGTACAAAAAATATGTTAAAGGACAAATATGTAACTACCCACCTACATATGTATTGTATACAATCTCCACAACAACCTAATGAAGTAAAGAGCAAAAAAAAAAATATATATAAATATTTAAGAGTTTTATATACACAAAAATGTAAATGCTTAATACATACAAATGTTTACTTACTACAAAATGCAGGATCCAGGATTTGAATTTTTCTGTTTTTTGTTCTATTTTTTTTTGCGTTAAGAATTCTTTAACATAGAAAATCCTTAATTTTCATATCTTATCATTGTGCCGGGCCATAATTGGCAGGAAGTTGTTTTTACGTTTTGTTTTACTTTTTGTATATTGTAGGCATTTTCAACTAATCCCAGTAAATGTTATGTATAAAATAAATCTAATCGCCTACAATTTCACACATACTTAATTTGGAGAATTGTGTAGATGTTGAACAGTGATATAAATGCATAGAACGTTTTCCCAAGATGTTGGAAGATGATTGTTTTATCAATACATATCAGTCCCAGAAATATCGACAACTATAGCTCTTTAAAAATTTAGGAATCCCTGTTATGACTTAAGCCAACTTGATTGAAAAATCTCAGCCTTTAAAGGTCATTTAGAGATCTATGACTATAGTTCTTTAAAAATCTACGCCTATAGTCCTTAAAAATCTACTCGTATATTCCTTTAAACATATACGCATATAAAGTCTTTAAAAATCTACGCGTATATTCCTTTAAACATCTATGCATATAGTCCTTAAAAACCTACGCGTATAGTCCTTTAAAAATCTACGCCTATAGTCCTTTAAAAATCTACGCATATAGTCCTTGAAAATCTACGCATATAGTCCTTTAAAAATCTACGCCTATAGTCCTTTTAAAATCGACGCCTATAGTCTTGAAAATCGACGCTTATAGTCCCTTAAAAATCTACGCCTAAATACATACACCTATAGTCCTTTTAAAATCTACGCCTATAATCCTTTAAAAATTCTACCCCATATTTGGGATTTTAGTATGTTTTATTTTATTTGGACGAAACCACAGTGATTTTGTTGTTACAAAAACATTTGTTCAAGTTCTTATCTGATAGCTATATATTTAAGTCAATCGCACAGTGCGTGTGTGTTGTGGATGTGTTTGTAACATTCCATGCGTTTGTCTGTTCAACCATTTGCTCGTCCGTCCGTCCATCTGTCTATCTGTCAAGTTTTTTGTGTGTTGTTATCACACTTACAGGCCGAGTGAGTGTCAGTTAAGTTTACTCGTTTTCTCACACAAATTGATGCTTTAATCCTAACAAAATTATTTCGGTGATTCTATTTTGACATTTTATTTTAACATTTCTCGAACACTGATAATGATGACAATGACAAGGATGGCTGCCAGTCGGAGTAGCAGCAACAACAAGAAGACGGACATTCGTTACAGCTATTAGGCTGGTATCAATAGGCTCTGTGACAGCGACAGCAACAACATCTAAAGTATCATCTAACTTCGTCGTATTTATAGACGAAAATCTGTAGGTTGATGGTATTGAAAGTTTTCGTTGGAATCGAATTTCCAAAAGAATTTAATATGATTTTCTAAATTCATTAGAAAATTAACAGTTTTTGGGTCTATTTTTGTTGTTCGTGTTGTTTATTTTTCTCTGTATAATAGAGGTAAAAATAATTTCATCAATTCTGTACATATGGAAAATTTAATAAATGTTTTAAAATAAATTGTGTACAGTGAAAACAAGGGAAAAATTTTATTTTAAACTTTTTTAACGTCAAGTAAGTTGGTAATAATTTAATATCCATATGAAAATAAAGCTAGACCTAATATCTGTATAATAATTTTTGACTAATTTAATGTCTGTTGATTTTGGTTATGAGTACGTTTTATCGATTCAATCGCCTCTTTGTGCTGATTTGAAATGTTCTAAATGTAAATTTTTATATTACTCCATACAAACTGATAAATATTGTTTAGATCAGCACATATTTCTGATGTTCGAAATAGTTAACAATTTAGTATTTCGGGCTGAATTTTTCCAGTTCGGTGGGGTGTGCTGGTTTAAGCAAGATTGAAATCCATATATGCCACTTATATAAGTTTAATGAAAATATCTGTTACCTCACTCGTAGAGGTCTAATAGATCAAAATAAATGGAATTGAGTGAGAATATAATTTGGCCAAACATATAATAATTTTTATCAAACATAGATCTGGCCTATATATGTGCTCCATAGGCCCACTCCATCTAATACTTATCCAAAAGAGTCAAGATTATGAACATTTTTAAACCTAATATAAAGCGAATAAAGTGTTTGATTTGACCATAATATTGTAAATCGGAATAAGTTTGGTAAATTGAGATGGAGAACTAGAATGGTTGCCATCGGTATACTTTATCCAGTGTCGCTCCCAATCTTTCTGGTTAAACCAATTGCCAAAGCATGGTTATTGAACACTTCAACAGCATCAGCATCTTCTGGTGGCGAAAATCATTGTCCTGTATACTTGTGGCGCACCATTCCACATGTTGGTCGGTCTGTAAGGGTCAGTCAGAGCACTTTGGAATTATTTGTTCAAAAACTATAGGCGTGGCTCTTTTAAAGGTCAGTCAGAGCCCTTTGTTCTGCTACACAATGGCCAGTTTTGGACCGTCTTCGTGCGTATATGATAAAAATGCCAAAAATGTCCAACGGGAATGACAGATGGTATAGGGCAACACTAAATTATACAAAACATATACGGTAGGCCTCGTAAAGTGACATAGAATTTTAAGGACAGCATCGTATTATTCTGAGCTTTAAGATATCTTTAAAAATCTATTAAAAATTCCACAATATTTGTTATAACATGATATCAATATGGTCTTAGATATTCCAAAATGGGTTTGAAACTATTCTGAAGAACAATTCTATATTTATGCCAAGAGCTCACTAGAAATGCGTGTCCCATGTTATATTTTGATGGTCGTATCCAAATGTCTTGTAAAAGGAGATTTTTGCAACACTGGTTTAAACACTATAGTTTCATTGACAAACATCCTCAGTTTGGTATATGCCATACATACAACCAATTATTGAATTTTATTATCAAAATGCGTGCTCTGTAAAGTTAATGGTGAACATAAATTATCGATTCATGGCCATTCGCAGCAATTGTGGCCCTGTTACACATCAACGTGGAAAGTTTTGCGGAAAGATTTAGGTGTGAAGATTACAAAAATAAAGCTGGTGGAAGAATTGATACCGCCTTTCCCGTTTTTAAAAAATGCTATGTGAAGTCATTTTTGTTTTGGTTCCACATTTGCCAAATAGTTTCACTTTACTGAGCACAAATGATTTCCCAAAATCCTTAGGTATCTTTGTAGAATATATTTAACATATCTCGTTAATAATAAATAAATATTTTCTTTTCAATCCCAAAATAGTATTACATATAAATATGTAGTCAAGCATAGCC
>NW_026877304.1:0-21648 GCF_032173495.1 Musca vetustissima | reverse complement strand
CAGAAGAGAACCGGTCATATAACTGCACACACTAACCCTTTAAAATTTAAAGTTAAAATTTCTACAACAATTAAACATTTTGATATCATCCACCATTAAATCGAAGACCTTATAAAGTTTATGATGGTGGCGTAGGGGATGATAGATACCAAGCAACGGCTCTGGTTGGCTTTAACATGGCGAAGTCCAGGCTCATCCTGGTCCCTCTTTCATCTCAATTGTGGACACTAACCTCCCCGCGGTTCCACCTGGGGAGCTATTCACATCACCGGATGAAATAGTGAGCTAATATGTGCCCCGAGTTCACAAATAAGAACTATAAAAAAATGGGTTGAGGCGTCGGGTTAGTTGCCCACTCTCGGGAAACCCAACCTACTATGAAAAAGCTAAGAAAAAGAAAACCAAACCGCCCTAATTTTGGCGACCCCCGCAAATGTATAAAGGACCACGATCTGCGAATCTGCACTTGGAATGTGCGCACGATTACGCCCTGTATTATAGCTGCCATGAAACGAGACATGCATTTGGCTGCGGATTTATGGTTAACAGGAGAATAAAAGACCTTGTCTCCAGATTCACTCTAGTAGATGAGCGAATTGCTATAATCCGTATAAAAGCGAAGTTCTTTTACTGCAGACTGATGTGATGCGCCCATGCTCCGACCGAAGATAAAGATAAACAGACCAAGGACATATTTTACGAGCGCCTTGAAACAGCATATGACTGTTGCCCTGGCCATGACATTAAAATTCTGCTAGGAGATTTTAATGCAGAAATCGGAACGAAAATATTTTTGGCCCCACCGTCGGAAAATTCAGCTTTCATGAAGAAACATCCGACAACGGCATGAGGTTGATTGACTTCGCGTCAGCAAAAAACATGGTAGTTAGCAGCACCAGATTCAAGCATCTCGATATACAAAAGGCCACCTGGATCTCTCCTGATCAAGTAACGAGAAATCAAATTGATCATGTTGTGATCAGGGATGGTCCGTATGACGAGTTTTTAGGTTTTCGACTGTCAAAAAGCTGTAAACGTCGAAAACGTCATATACCTGTATAAAATGTAGTGAATGTAGAAAACGTAATTTATTCGAATATTATTATCATATACCGTTATTTTCAAAAATACATATTATTTTTACATATATCTGTCTGTTCCTTACTAGAACTAATACAAAATTCTAAACTTTTTGGAGAAAATTTTTTTTTTAAATTTTATATGGATTTCAGTAAAGCATACGTAATTTCCAAATTCATTAATGGAAATAGGTATTTTGTCAAAAACCTAATGCTTTTGGGTGGGTTTCCGACGTTTTTGACGTATGTAATATACGTCGAAAATGTATGTCATTTACGTCAGTGTTTCTGACGGACCATCTCTGGTTGTGATAGACGGAAGGCATTCATCCAGTGTTTTAGACGTCTGATCCATCCGAGGAGCGAATATCGATTCGGACCATTACTTTGTGGCAGCCAAGGTACGCATCCGTCTTAATGTTGCAGCAAATGTGTCATCTAACACAACACGGAAACTCGACGTCGAAAACAACAGGTAGTCGAGGCCTACTCCGCTCAATTTACCCATCTGCTTGAAGAAAACACTTTTTGTCCCGATAATATTATAGAAGCACAATGGCAAAGAATTGCCCACTCCCTACAAACTGCAGCAAAAAGAACAATTGGGTACCAAAAATCATCACCAAGAAACCCATGGTACGATCAGGAGTGTCGTAATGCTACTGATGTGCAAAACGCAGCGTATAGGGCAACACTGCAGGCAGTAGCAACACGTAACGTGATGGAGAATTATCGGGAGAAAAGGAGAGAGGAGAAACGTGTTTTCAGAAAAAAGAAGAAAGAACAGGAAAAACGTGAGCGTGAGAAGATCGAGATGTACAGGAGTCAGAATGATGTCCGGAAATGTTACCAACGATAAAACACCAAACCGAAGGCTTTGGTGCAGGCACATCCTCCTGTAGAGATGAAGAAGGAAACCTGGTGACAGATACAGACAGCGTGTTGAGGATCTGGAAGGAGCTTTTCGAAAAGCTTGTAGTATCAAATAGTGGCGATGACGAAGATACCCCAGAACCAATAAGAGATGATGGTATAGAGTGTATACCACCTAGCCAAGATGGGGTCATAAAAGCAATTAATCGGCTCAAGAACAACAAAGCAGCAGGAGCCGATGGGTTACCAGCCGAACTATTCAAGACTGGTGGCCAGATGCTGGCCAGGAGCATGCACCAGCTTATTAGCACAATTTGGCTAGAAGAATGCGTGCCCAATGATTGGAACCTCAGCATCCTGTGTCCCGTGCACAAAAAAGGAGACAAGACGATATGTGCCAACTATAGAGGAATAAGTCTTCTTCCCATCGCATATAAAGTGCTATCCAATGTGCTGTGTGAACAATTGAAGCCAATTGTCAATGACATCATCGGACCATACCAATGCGGCTTCAGACCTGGCAAATCCACCATTGACCAGATTTTCACTCTCCGCCAAATCCTGGAAAAGACCCACGAAAAACACATCGACACATACCACCTATTTGTCGACTATAAAGCCGGATTCGACAGCCCTATCCGTTCAAAGGTGTTTTAAGCCATGTCTGCGTTCGGCAATGCAAAATTAATACGGCTATGCGGGATAACTTTAAGTGGCACAAGATCAGCAATTAAAGTACGAAAGGACCTATCGGAGCCCTTCAATACCGAACGAGGATTCAGACAAGAAGACAGTTTGTCGTGTGATCTTTTTAACATCCTACTGGAAAAGGTCATACGAGACGCAAAGGTGAACAGAAATTGGCACTCTGTACACCAAACAACACATGTTACTCGCCTACGCCGATGACATCGATATAATGGGTCGAACATTGCGAGCGGTTACAGCCACCTTTGAACAAATTGAAAAGGAGTCTGCCAAAGTGGGTCTGGCAGTAAACGGCGAGAAGATCAAGCTGATGTTATCAAGGCGCAAGACGTCCAGTAGGACCAACTGTGGAACTTGAGAACTACAGCTTCGATGTAGTTAAAGACTTTATATACTTGGTACCGCCATAAATAAAACGAATGACATCAGTTTTGAAATTCGGAGAAAGATTGTGAGGGGAAGGGGAAGGCCACGAATTAGATGGAAGGGCCACATTTCCGGATAGCACCCATATAATTGGACCCGTCATTATTCGGTATTTTGGAAAGTTTGATCACCAAATTGGCAGCAGTTATATACAGGGTAGCCCAAAAAAGTCTGAAGAATTAAAATTTTTTATATCTTTTTTGTTTTTAATAATTTTTTGTTGTTGTTTTTTGCAGGTTATTTACTGGTTTTTGGAGATAAATCATGGCTAGATATGATGTGCAGAAACACGTCAAAATCATTGCATTTTTCATTTTAATGTCCGAACAGCACACAGTCACAACATGAGGAACATGGAAGAGTGTCAGATCTTCCAGGAAGAGGAAGAGGTCGATCTGTGTGCAATGAAGCAGTTGTGGAGGCTGTACGGCAGAGTGTAAACAAAGATCCATCTGTATGTACTCGTCGTGGTTGTACTCAATTGGGAGTCTCCAGAGCACCCCTGCAAAGAATTTTGAAGCGGGATCTTAAAATGTTTCCGTATAAAACTCAAATGGCACAGCAACAGCTCCACCAAGACCATCAGGCACGCCTACAATATGCTATACAAAATTACCATGAATTAAATATTTAAAAACATAAAAAATCAATAAAAAAACAAAAAAATTACAGCTATTTTTAATCCTTTAGTCTTTTTTGGTCCACCCTGTATTTTGGATGATCATAGAAAATACGTATATGGCAATATACGTATTATAGCACCCACCCAATGTCGATATTTTATGCAGGCTTTAGTTACAGTCATTGTAGTGGTTATAATATGTCATTCCGGGATATTGGGGGTAGCACACCTTTTTTTTCTCATGCCGACGTCCATTTAATTTTCGGTATGTGTTAAAGTCCCTTCACCAGTCTTCCAACCCGAGTGTCTGTTATTTCGAATTTTATTTATTCAGAGTATAAACAAGCTATTACCATATAATGTAATAATATTGTCCCATATGAAGATTCCGACCGATTTAAAGAGTTTTGAAGTTATACCAAGTGGTGGATGGTATTAAAAATTCGTTCCGGCCGAGCTTAAAGATGTTTTTATACACTCCACCATAGTATGGAGGGTATATTAGTTTTGTTTTTCCGGTTGTAACGCATCGAAATAATCATTTCCGACCCTACAAAGTATATATATTCTTGATCAGCGTAAAATTCTATGACGATCTAAGTATGTCCGCCTTTCTGTCCGTCTGTCTGTCTGTCCGTTTGTCTGTTGTAATCACTCTAGC
The DNA here is from genome assembly GCF_032173495.1 of Musca vetustissima. Taxonomy (NCBI): domain Eukaryota; kingdom Metazoa; phylum Arthropoda; class Insecta; order Diptera; family Muscidae; genus Musca; species Musca vetustissima. The sequence continues at coordinate 17,279 of NW_026877304.1, read as the reverse complement.
GTCTAAACGAATTGAGATAGAACGCCAAAATTTTGCATAGAGTCGTCTTTTTTCTGCAGGCAGGTCAATTTCGAAGATGGGCTATATCGGTCCACGTTTAGGCAGAGCTCCCATATAAGGGTACCCACAAATTTTCAGTATTTTGGGGTTTTTTAGCGCGTTTTTCAACCGAATTCGCTGAAATTTGGTAAAATGGGTTCTTCTTGGATACCAAATTTCTCCCCTAAAAAGTATAAATATAGGTTCACTTTTTCTCGTAGCCCCCATATAACGGTACCTCCTAATTTTAATTTTTTGGGGGGTTTTGACCGGATTTTTTCACCGAATTGGCTGTAATTTAGTACTTTGAGTTCCTATTGGGTATCAAATCGCTCCACAAAAAAATTATAAATATCGGTTTATTTTTTCGGGTGGCCCTCATATAAGGGTACCTCTGATTTTCGGTATTTTGGGGTTCTTGTGCCCGTTTTTCAACCGAATTCGCTAAAATGGTACTTTGAGTTCTTATTGCGTAGCAAATCTCTCCACTAAAAATTATAAATATAGGTCCATTTTTTCGGGTAGCCCCCATATAAGGGTACCCTCCAATTTTCGGTATTTTGAAGTTCTTGAGCACGGTTTTCAACCGAATTCGCTGTAATTTGGTATATTCACTCCCGTTTAGGGGTAGTCCCCTTATAACCCCCTTTTTATACCCTTCACCACATTGTGGTACATAATACGCTATGTCTTTGTGCATATGTTTGTAACAGGCAAAAATAATCGAGATAGACCCTTGGTTCCTTTTAAGAATATGCATAGACTCACTTTTTGAGTCGATATATGCATGTCCGTCTGTCCGCCCATGTATTTTTGTTAACAAAGTGCAGGTCGCATTTATCATCTGATTTGGATGAAATTTGGCACAGGTCACTTAATAGGCCCAAGGACGAACCCTATTGAAATTGGAGAAAATCGATCCACGTTTAGGCATAGCTCCCATATAAGGGTACCCCCCAATTTTCGGTATTTTGGGGTTCTTGAGCGCGTTTTATAACTGAATTCGCTGAAATTTAGTACTTCGAGTTCTTATTAGGTAGCAAATCTCCCTACCAAAAATTATAAATAAAGGTCAATTTTTTCGGATAGCCCCCATATAAGGGTACCCCCAATTTTCGGTATTTTGTAGGTTTTGATCGCATTTTTCAACCGAATTCGCGGAAATTTGGTAAATATACAGAGTACTAAATTAGATCCCTGATGTATGTGGAATTTTTTGGGAATCGGTTCAGATTTAGATATAGCTCCATACTGGCAATATTTATCCGATTGAGACAAAATTTTGCACAGAGTACTTAATTAGGTCCCGACTGATGTATGCGAAATTTCTATATCTACAGGATATTGTAGATATTAACATGTCTTGCATGTACCCATAGTGGTGAAGGGTATCATATAGTCGGCCCCGTCCGAATTTTGAACTTTCCTTACTGGTTTATTTTAAAATAGTTAGCTGATTTCTTCCGTGGAATATTTTTAGGATTTTATACACATGTTTCACCGTACCATGCGTTAATAATATATGTCAACATTTTAGGGTTTTGAGATTTTACGAAAACCCCCATTGAAATTGCTGAATTTTCTATTTGGTTTACAACAATCGATTGGAAGAATTGTCGTTATATGTATGTTCCCTATGTTTTCATTTCAAAAATTTGTCAGTATTTCTATGGTGGAGGGTATCCAAAGTTCGGCCCGGCCGAATTTAACACTTTTACTTGTTACTTGTTCAATTATACTGCTTTAAATATATTGTCGTGACATAATTTATGCGTTGCATACATTTAACCTTGCTTTATTATTTGCCAATGTAGTATGGATAACGGCACCAACCACTTTGTTTTCCAATTACAAACATATTTTAGTTGTGATTAAAATTTAATTACAATTCTTGTAATTTAATGACTCTTTTTGGGGATAGCCGAAATACACAAATAAATAAATAATGTAATTAACAAAGAGCTCATTATTATTTAATTATTTCAATATTTGCAAATGTTTACATAAAATAATTATAGTCAAGCGCAGAAAGAATGGGTAATGTTTAATATTTCAATGATATAAATATTTGACCCAGCCATGGTGTCATCACACGCATTTTCATGAGGATTTTATTTTTTTACAACAAAAATGAATTCACAACAAATCCAATGTAAGTATATAGGACTGTATGCACATTTTTGACAAATTAAAGTTTAATTAAAAACGTTTTTTTTTGTAATTTTAATTATAAAGTTCATAAATTAATAATTAATCAGTGAGCGGTAAAGTCGGACGGGGGCGACCATATGATACCCACGGAAAAGTAACGTTGTGTGGTTCTTCATTCTGAGCTTGGGCAATATTTCGCGATATTTGCAACCTCTTGATCGACTAGAGGTCAGCCAATATTACTAATATCCAGTACAGCTCTTCTAACTTCTTGTCCAAATTCCCTTCACCGTGGGAATTTGGACAAAAGCACAAAAAAAAAATAAGTTTTCGGTCCACTGCATCCCAATATTATTATCATATCATCACCGAAAATTAAAGACGTTATCTTTGACCATACCTGGATCCTCACGAAAAATTTCAAAGCGATCCGCCTGTAGTGTGGTAATGTGTTACTAAATAATATCTGAGTACGTAAGCACCTGTAAATATTTAAGTGTAACTCCCACGTCCGAGTACATAGTACAATGTAATTGGTATCAATTTAAAGGTCATCCACTCCTCTTGGATATACTATCAACTTCTCGGGTCTATGTCCTTCAGGAGTAAATATATACGCCATAGAATACAAATTTTGTTATTTTTCACACAAAAGTCAGGGTCCATTTGACCCGCTAAATATTGGCCGATCTTTATCAAAACTGGCATGCTCATACTTTGTCCCGATCCCCTTCTTCTTGTAAAAATTCGTTATGTTTGGGACATAATTGCGGCCTCTAGAGCGACCAAAAAATCAGACAAAAATTTAGTTTTTGGTCCATTTCATCCCCTAAATATTAACCAATCTTTACCAAAAACAATAGGGGTCTTCATTGACCAGAACCCATCCTACATGCAAAATTTCGTGAAGATTGGTCCATAACTGTGGCCTGTATTACAAATTATAATGGACAGAAGGACGGACACACATGTCTAGATCGACTCAGCTAGTCGAGATATTTTTTTTTTTTTTTTTATTTGTTTATTTGAGATCATTTATAAAGTTTACATTTCATTTGAAATCCCACGAAGCTAATAACTAGCTTGTCTGTGGGAAATGTATAGGTAATGTATATATATATAAACATGTCAAAATTTGCTGTAGCTCAATATTAAAATTTCAGTGACATTAATTAATAATTATTCAAATAGTAATTTTTGATTATCTTAATCCTAGTATTTTTGCTTTCATCTATAAGTTTGGCAGGAAGCTCATTTAGAGCTAGTGGTAGAGACACGGATATCGCGTTCTTTTCATAATCATTTCTATACGGCGGTACTACATATCTTCCTTCAGCTCTTCGTCTTGTATTATGATTATGATTTATCTTTTTCGCCAAACTCAGATCATCCATGAATTCCTTTACGATCGAAATAGAGTACAGTTGTTTAATATTGAGAATTTGTTGTGTTGTGTACAATTGTTTTGTGTTGTTGTTATGTTGTGAGCGATTATAAGTTCTTTTATTTAGTAGTTTGACAATCCTGTTTTGTGACACCTGCAGGAGCCTACAGTATCTTGCGTTTCCCCATGCCTTAGATGTGACTCAACTAATGAGAAATATGTTTGTTTTATCACGTAATTTGGTGCACAGTTTCCCAAGTGATATAATGCATATGCAGATTGCCTTAGTTTTTTCTGCAAACTTTGTATATGTGGTTTCCATTTAAAGTTTTCATCAAGATGGACTCCCAAGTATTTGTAAGTTTCGACTAGTTCAATGTGTGTATTACAATTATCTCCAATTTGATTGTTCATATTTTTGTAATGTATACATTCTCTGTCGTGGAAAATAATTTTAATGTTTGTTTTCGGTTTACTTCTTGGACGTATATGCATTATTTTTGTTTTCACAGAGTTTATCACTAATCCGTGGTCATGACAGCAATTTGTAAGTATATTAAACTCTTTTTGAAGTGTATCCGTTGCTATTTGTAACGACTTGTTACATACTATTACAGCAGTATCATCTGCGTAAGTAAATGTTACACTGTTCTTCAATTGTAGCACCATTTCATTTGCGTAGATTAAGAATAGAATTGGACCCAGTTTTGAGCCTTGTGGAACACCATATTTTACAGCCACCATGTTGCTGTTTGTTTCGGCTACTTTAACGCAAAAGGTTCGGTTAGAAAGATAATTGGCGAACCAGTTCAGACAATGACCTCTGATTCCACATTTTTCTAACATATATAATAATTTTTCATGGGGTAGAGTGTCGAAAGCTTTACTGAAATCTATAAATAGAGCAAGGCAATTGTTATTTTGACCCAATGACTTATTTATGTAGTTGGTAAAGTGTCCCAGTAGTTGGTTGATATTTTTCCCTTTTTGAAATCCATATTGTTCTTTGTTAATTACTTCATATTTTGTTAGGAAGCCACTAAGTCTTCTTGCCACAATTTCCTCAAGAACTTTTTCCATTACCGGCAATATGGAGATTGGTCTGTAGTTATTGAAATCAGTTTTCGAACCATTTTTAAATATTGGTCTTATAATTGATTGTTTCATCATATCGGGTATAGTGGTTTCATGTATGCTTGAGTTAATTAATTTCGTTACGATCGGTGTAAGTTGATCGGCATTGTTTTTTAAATCCAGTGGTCTTATATTATCTATTCCAGCACTTTTACGAGGATTAATGGACTTTAGGATGTTATTGATTTCCTGTTCAGTAGCATATTCCATAAACATAGAGTTTTGTATTATTTTATCACAAGTTGTGGTTAGTGTAACAATTGAACACGGGTGGATTATTTTCAGCACGTTCTCTTTGAAGCTTATGGCGAAGTTTTCGGTAATATCTTTCAAATTTTCACTTTTAAAGTTCATTTTTATATTTGAATCTACATTGTTCGACTTTTTTCCCATAATAGTATTAATAAGTTGCCAAGTACCTCTAATGTTGTTTTTATTTTCCAAAAACTGGTTATAAAAATGATTATTTTTGGCTTTATATATGTCTTTATTTAATTTGTTATTAAAGTTTTTGTATATTTTCTCGTTGATTTTATTATTTTTGTTTCTAGACCATTTCTTATACAGTTGGTCCCTAATGTTGCAGCACTTAAGTATATACTCATTAAGCCAAGGATACGCGTTTCTCTTTTTAAACTTAGATATTTTAATAGTAGAATTATTATATATCTCATTGAATTTATTGTATATATTATTGTATAATTCATTAGTATTATTAGATATACACATTATTTCTTCCCAATTTATATTGTTTACTTGGTTCTTGACCTTGCTGTTATTTATTATGTTTATGTGTTGTGAGTTTTGGGTTTTCATTGCAGTTGTTTTGTTTTCGTGAATATTTCCGATAATTAAAAAGTGATCTGAAATTTCGATTTTCACTATTACTGCGTGAGCTTTTAGTATTCTCGAATCCCATCTGCATATTAGGTGATCTATACACGTATTTGTTTGGTTATTGTTGTCTTCGCGAGTTACATTTGTTACCATGCATTGTAGACCGTTAGATGAAAGGAGATTGAGGTAGTTTATTGTTGTAGGGTTTCGTTTCATGATGTCAATATTCATGTCACCAGCTAATACTAATTTATTATTTCGGCTTAATAAATTTATTAAATTTTCTACTTCCTTCAAAAATAATTTTATGCTTTTACAAGGTGGGCGGTAAACTGGTATTATCGTGAACTCAATGTTGGTTGAAGTTTTGATATCTAATCTCATTGTTTCTGCGGACTTCAAATCAATTTTTATCTCCGTGTATTGTATGTTATTTCTGAGATAAACCGCAATTCCACCACCACGACCTTCTCTGTTAGAAAAGATTCCATTAAAACCATCAATGTGATAAAAATTGACTTTCACTATCAGATATATTTGTTTCGCAGAGTATTATTAATTGAATTTTATCCATAACTTTTGCGATACTTGCGATAAATGTCAGAAAATTTTTTCTTAAAGATCTAATGTTAAAACTTATCATCGACATATTATAATTCAAATATTCCATGCTTATGTCGTTTACACTATTAACTATTTCTTCAGTAAAATTCATTATTATTTTGGAATTTAAAATAGTATAAAAAATAAAAAAAATAAAAATAAAATTATAATTCTGTATATACAGTTTATTTTCGATATCGAATATAGTTTTTATAGCATTAATTTTGATAACTTTTAAATTGCAGTTTTTATTGATTTATTTTTTCAGTTTTGGCAAATACTTTTAATTAATTTGTTGAGGTTATATTTTCAATATCTGTAGAGTTATGTATAATCGTAAAGCTGGAGTTTTCATTTTTGCGGGCATATATATTTCCATTTTTTACCCATACAAATTTCCATCCCATTTCTTTAGCTTTTGTTTTGGCCATCCATATGACGATCGGTATAGTTAAAGGTGGGTCTAGGACCAATATTTCGCGACGTTACAAACTCTTGGGCGTTACAAATGCTATAATACCCTGGCAACATTCTCAGTGTCAAAATTTTTTTTGATTTAATTCGAATCTACTCCAATTCTAGAATGTTCCTACAAAATTTCAAGTGAAAATCTCAAGAACTCTTGAAGATATAGCCGATTTATTGTGCAGCATCAAGTGACGGCTAAAGGACTTCTCAAACTTTAAACGCGTTTTTCTCAAAACGAATGGCGGGCACGATAACTCAAAAACTAATAATCCAATCGGTTTCAAATTTTGACACGTTTCTCTGGGAGTGTGTAGCTCTCGTATGAACTAGGATAAAGCCAATCGGTGAAGATCTTCCTTATTTTTTAACTTAGTTTGTGGTAAAAAATAGGCGATTTTCCATAAAAAATTTTTCAAAGTTCCGCCATTTTGTTAATTGTTGTGCGAAGTCAATAATCCTAGTTCATACGAGAGCCAGACATGTCCTCTTTCTAACACAGTTGGAATTTTCGGATTCCGATGTTCCAGTGAGGAGTTATCATGCCCGCCATCGAAAATATGGACTTTTCTTTGAACCCCAAAAACAACAACAAAACAACAACAACAAATTTTTGTAAATTATTTTTCTTCCTTTTTAAATCTTCAAATATATATTTGCCAAGTTACAAACCTTAACAAGCATTGGTATTCATTTACCAGCCCATTTAAAATCTTAAAAATAAAAAATCGTGAATGGGGGGGGGGGGGTTCCCTTAATGCAAAATAATATATGGAAAATGGATATTCGTAACATATTAAATCACACAGAGACAATCAGGGAATCTATTAAAAATCTTGTTGGGAATAGAAATTAGTTTTTGTACGAAGACGACTGGATATTTTTCTGGAAAAGTGATAAAAATGGAATCTGAATCGAGAATCTGAGCTACTCTAAGATTTGAGGCAACGGACAGCTCTTTGAAGCGGTGATTGGTTAAATATGTAAAACCTTGGCAAGCAGCTTTACCATTATTCATAAATGTACGGAGTACACATGTCATGATTAGAACCGAGGGAAATTATGGGTTGTCAGATGAGATCATTTAACATATCCGATGCCACAATTGTGATGTCAGGCGAAATTACTTTAATTCTCGTGGTGGCATCCTCATTCACCGTGCAAAACCTGGTGCAATAAATTTGTTCGGTCAGAGCTGTATCCTTTTGGTTATTACCTAGAAAGTACAGGTCATTAACTTCCCTGGCACCATACTCCAAATACCTTCCAATAGCGAACTAATATGGGATAAATAACTCGTAACTCGTGTGGAGTTGCCTCTATCTCGGCAATTGAGAACTACAGCTTCGAGGTATTCAAATATTTTGTATATCTTGGTACCGCAAAAAATATATAAAAATGACATCAGTTTTGAAATTCGGAGAAGGACAGTGTTGTCCAACAGATGATGCTATGGTCTCTCGTCAGACCAAACTTTTACTTGTTTTAGGGTACATTGCTTCGATACAAATTCACATTGCCTAACTGTGACTAATTAAGGTATATTATTGTATCAAAATTATCAACACTGTGTGGTGTATTATTTACTTCCAGTTAGTTTTGTTCCGAAATCAATATGTTTTTTTCCATTTTTATTTCTTTTTCAATTAAAAAAATTTTAATTTTTATTCTAAAGTAACAAATTTCATAATTATTAAATTACCAAATTGTTTATCATTCAAATATACTAATTGAGTGTATATATGTTCGTGTATATAATGTATTCACAAAAAAATATATATTGAATACAAAAATGTGTGTATGTATGGTGTAATTTATGTCTAAATTCTATACTTAAGTCTCTAAAAAATAATTGATGTGTTTGTTAACATTTCAAGATTTCATGTTCCTCCATTTTACTTTTCTTCCACTGTTTTATGTTCTATGTTTGTTTTTTGTCTTTTTCTTCTAAAATTCTAATTGGTGCATTTTTTGGTTGTTTGTTTGTTCCTTAATTACTTTTGAAAAATAAAAATAAATGTATATATTTTGATTACCTTCAGGGTGGAAATGTGTAACAATTGTAAAAAGGAAACTAAATACGTATATATATATATATATATATATATCTATGTGACTGTGTGTATATCTCTAGAAACGACTGTTGCCTTTCTAATAAATTGTTAAATATATACTCGTCCGTCTGTCCATGTTAAATTGTAAACAGTTTTGTTTGTTGTTGTTCCTTTAAAATGTCTTTTTAAGTTAACCTTTTTTTCCTTACTATGCATTTCTGATATTATGTTTCTAGTTCCTTTTTATACCCTTCACCACACTGTGGGACAGGGTATTATGTCTTTGTGCATATGTTTGTAACAGCCAAAAATAATCTAGATAGACCCACGGTTCCTTTAGAATCACTTTCTGAGTCGATTTATGCATGTCCGTCCGTCCGTCTGTACATGTTAAATTGTAAACAAAGTACAGGCCGCATTTATGATCCGAATTGGATGAAATTTGGTACAGCTCATTTGTTTGGCCCAAGGACGAACCCTATTGAAATTGGGAAAAATCGGTCCAGATTTAGATATAGCTCCCATATATATTTTCATCCGATTTAAGGTAAATGGTCCCTGCTAATCTTTTGATTGGCATGAATTTTGGTATAGCGTACTAAATTAAGTCTAGAATGATGTGTGCTAAGTTTCGTGAAAATCGGTTCAGATTTAGATATAGCTTCCATACATAGTTTCGTCCGATTTGAGGTAAATGGTGCACCAAAGTCCCTGAAAATCATTCCATTTGAACGAATTTTGGCATAGCGTATTGAATTTAGTATGAAATGATGTGTATACCTCCTATATATATTTTCGTCCGATTTTACGTAAATTGTGCACTAAAGATCCACAGCCGATTGCCACAACGTATTGAAATTAGTATAAATTAATCTCTGGCAAGTTTGCTTCAAATCGGTTCAGATATAGATATCTCGTAGCTTCCATATATATTTCGACTTATTTATTGAGATTAAATTTAAAACAGTGCAGCATACCGAATAGCGTGTGTCAAGTTTGCTTTAAATCGATTTACACAAATCTGTCGCACTGTGCACAAACGACTCTAAACTTGCCCAAATGAAATGAAATTTAGCATAGGTTCCAGAAAGATTAAAAAATCACATATTTAAGTCCGTTCAATTTCATGTCAAAATTCCTTCAAAATTGCGACGTCTTTTCGGATACATATATACCCAAAATGGTGAAGGGTATCATATAGACGGCCCAGTCCGACTTTACTTCTTTCCTTTCTGGTTTGTTGGTATGGATGTGGGTGGGTGGTTTGTTGGTTGAAAACTCTATGATGATGGTCATGGTGGCTGATTGTGGTGCTGATGATGCTACTGGTCCTGATGATGGCTTACAAATTACTTTCAGAGATAATTTGGTCGAGAGACACAACAAAGTAAACTCATATTTTTGCAAATGTGATTGTGGCGTCCTTTATTTGCCCAAGGTCCATTGGTATCCAGTGCAGTATGGCGTTCTGTAAAAGGGAAACGGAGAAAATAAAACAATGGAAATATGAGAAAATGTATTTAAGTAGAATTACCAAAGGTTACAAGTAAAATAGTGGCAATAATCATAAAGATTTACAACAAATGTATAATTTTGAATATTCTATTACAAGCTGCTGGTTTTGATACCCTTCACCATACTGTGGTACAAGGTGTTATGTCTTTATGTAAATGTTTCAAACACGGAGAAGGATATACATACGGGATATGCATAACGAAACCTAGAAAATCGGTTCAGATTTAGATATAGCTCCAGATTTATATGTAGTTCCCGACTCCACAATAGTTTACCCAAATAACACTTATTTGTCCAATTGACACATATGATTCCACAGCGTACTGAATAATGTACAGATTGGCGTATGAGAAGCTTTGTACAAATCGGTCTGAATTTAGATATAGCTCTCATGCATACTTTCGTACGATTTGACGTTTATGGGGCACCATAAACTCAAAGTTTTGTCCGATTTTATGTAAACGGAACACTGCAGACCCAAAGTTCGTCTAACTGTCTGAATTTTGTGTAAATTAAAGTATGTTATTTATCCGGTATATATTTTCGACCGGTTTTATGTCAACGGTCCTTCAAACATTCTACGTCTGCTTTTTTACTTTTTTTACTGGTTTTGTATATATCCAAAATGGAGTAGGGTATTATATTCAACAACGCCTGACCATGACACTTTCTTTGTTATTTTGTGAAATCATTTTATTAAATTTTCCAAAAAGGCAAATTAATACAGCAATCATATTTCTATTTTGCTAAATTGTGGAGAAAACCCTGGTCATATGGTTTTTAGTTTCAAATCTCATTTTTGAAAAAAATATTTTAAATTGTAATTATGCTACATAATGTAAAATACACATTACCCTCTTTCATTAATAAATATTTAAACTAGTTGACAGAAAGCAGACAAATATTTAACAAATTTTAAAAATGAATGCCTTAATCTATTCAAATTGAAAAAGTTCTTGTACTACCAAAAACATTAAAAGCAAACTAATGTTTATGTTATCACAAACAAACAACCGAACTCACTCACACACATGCAAATCTCATCATCATAATCATTTTATGTACATGAAAAACCCATGGAAAAGGATAAAACCACAAAAGCCTTTCCTTGCCGTGCTAGTGCTGAATGAATAAATGAATGGTTGTTTGTTCGTGTATATGAATGCTTTGTGTACTTACGCAGATATGTTTCATGTTTTGGCATGAACTCTTGCATTTCCGATAGTAACAATGCGATATCCTGTGAATCCTTTGTAATACTACACAGCTCTTCTTGATTGAAATCCGGTGTTATTTGTTTGCAGAGTAATATTTGGCTAATGACATTGCCAATATTCGAGGGACCTGCACGATTTTCTGAAAACAAAAAAGAAACAAAAAAAATACATATGATATAGTCACACTATAATGTCATTAATATATGAATTCAACAAATGTATATTCAACTGTACAAATAGATACTAGTGTAATTAAGTAATTAACCACAGAAATGACATACCCACAATAACAACGGATAATGCTTTACATCAAATCAAATAATATAAAGGGACTAGACCTTTCAGTGGTATCGAATCATAATGACCCATTCATAAACCCATTAGCTACTATGAACATTTTATTTAGAAATGTAACTTAAGGTTGCCCTGCTGCCAAGTAGTGGAAATTTCAATTGTGTTTAAACACAACGAGGTGCTTTGAATAATTCTGAAGATCATAAATGTTTTCGTGTTATTCGGACAAACATTAGGAGTGTGGAGAGCCATTTATGTAAAATCGGACGAATATATAAATATGTGAGACCTATATAGAAATCTGAACCGATCCTAATCTTACCACACATCATTCAAAACACAATTCAGTACGCTTTGACAAATTTGGTGCAAATCCAAGAATATGTAGGGACTTTGGTGCAGCATTTACATAAAATCGGACGAAAATATATATGGGAGTTATATCTACATTTGAACCGATTTTCACGAAACTTAATACACACCATTCTAGACTCAATTCAGGACGCTATGCCAAATTTCGTGCACATCGAGAGATATATAGGGACTTTTGTGCACTGTTTGCCTACAATCGGACGAGAATATATTTGGGAGCTATATCTAAATCTGAACCGATGAACTGATACACATGTTCTAGACTTAATTCAGTACGCTATGCCAAATTTCGTGCAAATCGAAGGATATATAGGGCCTTTGGTGCACTATTTACCTAAAATCGGACGAAAATATATATGGGAGCTATATCTAAATCTGAACCGATTTTCACGAAATTTTACACACATAGTTCTAGACTTAATTCAGTACGCTGTGCCAAATTTCGTGCAAATCGAAGCATATATAGGGACTTTGCTGCTTTATTTACCTTAAATCGGACGAAAATATGTATGGGAGCTATATCTAAATCTGAACCGATTTTCACGAAACTTAATACACATCATTCTAGCGTTACTTCACTACTCTATGCCAAATTTCGTGCAAATCGAAGGATATATAGGGACTTTGGTGCACAATTTATCTCAAATCGGACGAAGCTATATATGGGAGCTTTATCTAAATCTGAACCGATTTTACACACATCGTTCTAGACCTAATTCAGTACTCTGTGCCAAATTTCGTGCAAATCGAAGAATATATAAGAACTTTGGTGCACTATTTACCTTAAATCCGACGAAAATATATATGGGAGCTATATCTAAATCTGAACCGATTTTCACGAAACTTAATACACATCATTCTAGCGTTACTTCAGTACGCTATGCCAAATTTCGTGCAAATCGAAGGATATATAGGGACTTTGGTGCACAATTTATCTCAAATCGAACGAAACTATATATGGGAGCTATATCTAAATCTGAACCGATTTTCACGAAATTTTGCATCGTTCTACACCTAATTCAGTACTCTGTGCCAAATTTCGTGCAAATCGAAGCATATATAAATCCGACGAAAATATATATGGGAGCTATATCTAAATCTGAACCGATTTTTCCCAATTTCAATAGGATTCGTCCTTGGGCCGAATAAGTGACCAGTGCCAAATTTCATCTAATTCGTATTATAAATGCGACCTGTACTTTGTTTACAATTTAACATGGGCAGATGGACGGACATGCATAAATCGACTTAAAAAGTGATTCTATGCATATCCTCAAAAGGAACCATGTGTCTATCTCGTTTCGTTTTGCCTGTTACAAACATATGCACAAAGCCATAATACCCGGTACCACAGTGTGGTGAAGGGTATAAAAATGCCATTCTGCAACCTATGCTAATTTTCATTTCATTCGGGCACATTTAAGGTCTATATCTGCAACAACAAAACGCTATAACGTTATTCTCAATTTGATACGTTGTGATATCGTGTCAATCGGACGAAAATATATGCGAGATATATCTAAACCAATTTCAACAAAATTTAGCACGCGTTTTGTGTCAATCGGCCTAAATTTGACTTTTTGTTTCGTCCCTTTGCTAAGAATCGGACGAAAATATATATGAGAGCTTTATCTAAATCTGAACCGATTTTCACCAATTTCAATAGGATTTGTCCTTGGGCCAAGTAAATGAGCTGTACCAAAATTCATCCAACTCGGGTTATAAATGCGACCCTCACGGACACATGTACAAGTCGGCTCAGAAAGTGATACTTTGCATATTCTCTAAAGGAACTATGGCTCCATCTCGTTTCCTTTTGCATGTTACAAACATACGAATATGCCTGCCTGCAGACAAAACATTTTGGATATTAACAGACCGACGGACGGACGGAAATGTTTTAATCGTCATTTACGCTTATCAAGAATATATATACGTTATGGGATCGGATATGACTATTTCGATGAGTTACAAACGGTAAAATAAAGTTAATATACCCTCCATACTATGGTGGATAATATCCAGATTATATTTTCCAAACGTCCGTTCCGCAGCTCTTCAAATAAATTATTGTCTACACCTAAAACAAATATTTGTTAGCTCTCCCTTGCAATAATATTTATCTCAATTTCCACAAGCTGTGGAATTATTTGTCTTGCTATTTGTTTCTTCTTCTGTTTTTTCTTGTTAACAAATTGTGTGTTTGTGTATCAAATGGAAACAACAGGGTGTAAACGAGAAATGCGCTAGAGTCGATGTGTACGCAGCAGCAGCAGCAGCGGTTGTCTATGACCAATGAACCGAACAATTAAGAATAATGGATAAATTGCAGATGCGAACTTACCATAATATCCTGACATATCCATTGGCACCACTTGTATTAGACGATATCTCTTCACTAATTCGCGTAAGAATAGTTGAGACATATAAAATAACAGCACAAGATGTGGATTGTCGGTAAGAACGCCATCGGCAGTGGCACTGCAATGAGCAAAGCAACAACGGCAACAACGAAGACAGCGATGATGGAAACCCCCAGCAGATGAAATGCAATATCAACAGCAACAATAGCAGTGGCAAGTTGTAGCAATAAAGACAGAAAGAAAATAAAACAGGAGAATGCCAATAAAAATGTGGTAAGTTTTGAAGTACTTTTGTTGTTTATTTTTTTCAGAAGATACACAAGATGAATAAAGGAATACAAATAATATTTAATTATATTTAATTTTCACTGGTTTTGTATAAAACAAAATTTATTATTTTTTTTAAGAACTTGAATAGTGCGGAGCGTTCAGTATCACACTATTTATATCACTTAAATTTAATGATGACTAATTATACCCTTCACAACACTGTGGTACAGGGTATTACGTCTTTGTGCATATGTTTGTAACAGGCAAAAGGAAACGAGATAGACACATGGTTCCTTTTGAGAATATGCATAGAATCACTTTCTAAGTCAATTTATGCATGTCCGTCCGTCCGTCTGTCTGTCTGTCCATGTTAAATTGTAAACAAAGTATAGGTCGCATTTATGATCCGAATTGGATGAAATTTGGCATAGGTCACTTATTCGGCCCAAGGACGAACCCTATTGAAATTGGGAAAAATCGGTTCAGATTTAGATATAGCTGCCATATATATATTTTACCGATTTAATGTAAACGGTCCCTATATATCTTTCGATTTGCACGAAATTTGGTACAGCCTAATCATTTAGGTCTAGAATGATGTCTGCCAAGTTTCATGAAAATCGGTTCAGATTTAGATATAGCTCCCATATATAGTTTCGTCCGATTTCATGTAAATGGTGCCCCAAAGTCCCTATATATCTTTCGATTTGCACGAAATTTGGCACAACGTACTGAATTAAGCCTAGAATGATGTCTGCCAAGTTTCGAGAAAATCGGTCCAGATTTAGATATAGCTCCCATATATAGTTTCGTCCGATTTCATGTAAATGGTGCCCCAATGTCCCTATATATCTTTCGATTTGCACGAAATTTGGTACAGCCTAATCATTAAGGTCTAGAATGATGTCTGCCAAGTTTCGAGAAAATCGGTCCAGATTTAGATATAGCTCCCATATATAGTTTCGTCCGATTTCATGTAAATGGTGTGCCAAAGTCCCTATATATCTTTCGATTTGCACGAAATTTGGCATAACGTACTGAATTGAGCCTAGAATGATGTCTGCCAAGTTTCGAGAAAATTGGTCCAGATTTAGATATAGCTCCCATATATAGTTTCGTCCGATTTCATGTAAATGGTGCCCCAAAGTCCCTATATATCTTTCGATTTGCACGAAATTTGGTACAGCCTAATCATTAAGGTCTAGAATGATGTCTGCCAAGTTTCATGAAAATTAGTCCAGATTTAGATGTAGCCCACATATATAGTTTCGTCCGATTTCATGTAAATGGTGCCCCAAAGTCCCTATATATCTTTCGATTTGCTCGAAATTTGGCTTAACGTACTGAACTGAGCCTAGAATGATGTCTGCCAAGTTTCAAGAAAATCGGTCCAGATTTAGATATTCATGAAAATTGGTCCAGATTTAGTTGTAGCTCCAATATATAGTTTCGTCCGATTTCATGTAAATGGTGCCCCAAAGTCCCTATATATCTTTCGATTTGCACGAAATTTGGCATAACGTACTGAATTGAGCCTAGAATGATGTCTGCCAAGTTTCGAAAAAATCGGTCCAGATTTAGATATAGCTCCCATATACAGTTTCGTCCGATTTCATGTAAATGGTGCCCCAAAGTCTCTATATATCTTTCGATTTGCACGAAATTTGCTATAGAGTACTGAATTAGGTGCAGAATGCTGTGTGCCAAGTTTCCCAAAAATTGGTTCAGATTTAGATATAGCTCCCATTTATAATTTCGTCCGATTTAACGTAAATGGTGCACCAAAGTCCCTATATATAATTCGATTTGGATATAGCTCCCATATATAGTTTTGTCCGATTTTATGTAAATGGTGCACCAAAGTCCCTATATACCTTTCGATTTGCATGAAATTTTGGACAGCGTACTGAGTTAAGTCTAGAATGATGTGTGCTAAGTTTCGTGAAAATCGGTTCTAGATTTCGATATAGCTCCCATATATATATTCGTCCGATTTTTGGTAAATACTGCACCAAAGTCCCTATATATCCTTCGATTTTCATGAAATTTGGATTTATAAGTAAATGAAGATATCGGTTTAGATTTCGATATTTTGCTTTAAATTTATTTACATAATTTCCCATTGTAAGAAGCAACTCTATATCTGACCAAAATTTAGTATAGGTTGCGGAATGAAATGTTTATTTTAATGTTAATGGTCCTTCAAAAATGCGACGTCCGTTAGGATCCCATCTGTTGAATATACCCATAGTGGTGAAGGGTATCATATAGTCGGCCCCGTCCGACTTTACTACTTTCCTTACTGGTTATAATTTATATACATATTTATAATGTGTGCATTAAGGTAACTACAAGTTTGATTATTTATTACCATTAAATTAACATTTCTAGGATAAATAACCACAAATATAATTAAAATGTATGTCCACATGACCTTTTTGCTGACATGTAGCATGTTTAGCTTTATCTCCCTAGAAGAGTAAAAATAGAAATAGTATTGCCCTAGCATTGTGGTGGTAAGAATTCTGAGTAATGTTTTGGTGTTGATAACAGCATTCACAAATTTCTGTGTTGATATCAG